>NW_021822883.1:27500-37152 GCF_901001165.1 Salmo trutta | reverse complement strand
TGCGTTTTGGGAAAGGCTTAATAAAACAAAATCATTAAAAACGACGCGCTGTTACCATGAAGTTTTCTCGCGGCTAGCCAGGGCTTTGCGATCTGCTGCGGAGCAGTGGTCTAAGCAGTTTGCACTGGCTCTGTTCAAACACAACGCCGGTCCTTTAAAATCTTCGGGTTGAGCACAGAGGACGACATATATCAATGTTTTCGGGATCTTTTCGCCGTCTATTTCTAGTGATCTGTCTGACTATAGTACTCCACTCTACGTAACTGAACAGAACGGCACTATGCTCTATTGTGTACCAACCATGGTGGACTAAAAAAAACTATTTTCAATTTAAATTTACATTTAAAATTACATTACAAAAAAAATGGCGGACTAAATGGTGCCCAAACCCCCCCCCCCCCCCCAAAAAAACTATTTTAAATTTAAATTTAAATTTAAAATTACATTACAAAAAATTATAATAAATGCATGAAATGTAATGTATGCATTCACTACTGTAAGTCGCTCTGGATAAAAGCGTCTGCTAAATGACTAAAATGTAAAATGTAAATTTAAGGGCAATTTTAATTTAAATTGTAATTTTGTAATTTTTGTTCGGATCCTCATTTGCTAATCCTCATTTGCTAACGCTAGCTAATCTTCCCGGGTTACAACACCAATTAACAAGACATTACACCAAGACATTACAAACAACCACAAATCAAGACTTCGCAAACATTCAGTTGATGCTTTCTGTTTCCTGTCCAGTCATATGGTCTATCACATTAGATGTTCTTTCTATTTCCTGTCCAGTCATATGGTCTATCACATTAGATGTTCTTTCTATTTCCTGTCCAGTCATATGGTCTATCACATTAGATGTTCTTTCTGTTTCCTGTCCAGTCATATGGTCTATCACATTAGATGTTCTTTTATTTTTTTTTACATTTTCAACACCAATTTGTTCATATCAACCCACTCAGACACTTTTCTTAGTTCACTGCTCAGTGCATCTGTTAGCTCATTACATTGTGATGCTGCACTATACATTGTAGAGTTATCAGCATACTCTTGCTTTGTTCATTACTGAAGGTACATCATTAGTAAAGATAGAGTATAGAAGTGGGCCTAGGCATCTTCCTTGAGGAACACCACAGTGTATATCTTTACTGTTTCAAAAGCTACCATTAAATAACACTTTTTGCCTTCTCCTGGACAGATAGCTTCCATCCAGGATAGAGCTGCAGACTTAAAACCATAACATTTGAGTTTACCTAGTAACAGTTCATGATTAATTACATCAAAAGCAGCACTGACATCCAGCAACACTGCACCAATTAACTTCCTGTCATCCATACTCTTTAACCAATCATCCGTAATTTCTGCTAAGGCCGTACTCGTAGAATTGGTATACATGTTAACATTGCCAAAGCAAGTTAATTAAATAATAAACAAAAGTGAAATAAACAATACAAATTAACAGTAAACATTACACTCACAGAAGTTCCAAAAGAATAAAGACATTTCAAATGTCATATTAAGTCTATATACGGTGTTGTAACGATGTGCAAATAGTTAAAGTACAAAAGGGAAAATAAATAAACATATATATGGGTTGTATTTACAATGGTGTTTGTTCTTCACTGGTTGACCTTTTCTTGTGGCAACAGGTCACACATCTTGCTGCTGTTATGGCACATTGTGTAACGGTTGTCGTCGGGAATGGAGGACCAAAACGCAGCAGGAATGTGAATGCTCATCTTGTATTTATTTTGAATAAAAGAGAACACCAAAATAACAAACCGAAAAACGCACAAACAACAAAACAGTCTTGTCATGCACACTCAGCAAAACAAGAAACAATCTCCCACAAACACTTAACCAAACACATAACCATATATAGGACTCTCAATCAGAGGCAACGAGAAAGCACCTGCCTCCAATTGAGAGTCCAACCCCTATCAACTTAAACATAGACATACAACAAACCAGAAAGAACATAGAATACAAACCTAGAACATAACCCCAAAAACCTGGAAATAATAAATCAAACGCCCTACTAAATAAACCACCACCCCGAACCACATAAAACAAATACCCTCTGCCACGTCCTGACCAAACTACAATAACAAATAACCCTTATACTGGTCAGGACGTGACACATTGTGGTATTTCACCCAGTAGATATGGAATTTAATCAAGATTGGGTTTGTTTTAAAATTCTTTGTGGATCTGTGTAATCTGAGGGAAATATAAGAATTAACTTAACTGACTTGCCTGGTTAAATAAAGGTTCAATTTGGCAGGAGGTTAGGAAGTACAGCTCAGTTTCCACCTCATTTTGTGGGCAGTGTGCACATAGCCTGTCTTCTCTTGAGAGCCAGGTCTGCCTACGGCGGCCTTTCTCAATAGCAAGGCTATGCTCACTGAGTCTGTACATAGTCAAAGCTTTCCTTAAGTTTGGGTCAGTCACAGTGGTCAGGTATTCTGCCACTGTGGACTCTCTGTTTAGGGCCAAATAGTATTCTAGTTTGCTCATTTTTTTTTGTTAATTCTTTTCGATGTGTCAAGTAATTATCTTTTTGTTTTCTCATGATTTGGTTGGGTCTAATTGTATTGCTGTCCTGGTTAATTAAGGATCGGTGTCCCGCTAGAGGGACAACTTCCGGTGAAACTGGAGGGCGCGCAATTCACATAAATAATCATAAATAATATGGATTTTAAACATTTATGTACATATATTGGCAGAAAGCTTAAATTATTGTTAATCTAACTGCACTGTCTGATTTACAGTAGCTATTACAGCGAAAGCATGCCATGTTATTGTTTGAGGACAGCGCCCAACATCAAAATATTTTTCCATCGGCAAAGGTTTCATACATTCACATATAACGATGAAATATTCACTTACTTTTTGAAAATGTTCCTCTGATTTGTCATCCAAAGGGTCCCAGCTTTAACATGTGTCGTTTTGTTAGATGAAATCCTTCTTTTTATCCCAAAAAGTTGATTTGAGTGAATTTGAGTAATCCACTCATTCAAATTGCAGAGAAAGGAATCCGAAAATCTAACCCTAAACTTTGTTTCAACAAGTCAAAATACATTTTTATTGACTCCTCAGATACTCTAAAATGTAATCAAACTATAATGTTTCTTACGGAAAGAAGTATGTTCAATAGGAAACTGATTTTAGCAGGTGCGTCCTGTCTTCATGGCGCGCACAAACACAAATTTCCAAGACTGTGTCCCTCTACTAAAACTGTTATTTCTTATTCGTTTTTGAAGTTACAAGCCTGAAACCTTGAACATAGACTGCTGACACCCCGTGGAAGACATAGGAATTGCATCCAGGGAGCTACATTTATAAGAGGATGGTCTCTCAAAAAATAAAATATTTCAGGTTGTTTTTCTTTGGATTTTCTCCTACCATATCTATTGTGTTATATTCGCCTACATTATTTTAACATTTCTACAAACTTCAAAGTGTTTTCTTTCCAATGGTACCAATTATATGCATATCCTGGCTTCAGGGCCTGAGCTACAGGCAGTTTACTTTGGGCACATCATTCAGACAGGAATTAGAGGAAAAAAGGGCATAGCCCTAAGAAGTTTTAATTAATAACAGAGCCCCAGGACCAGCTTGCTTAGGGGACTCTTCTCCAGGTTCATCTCTCTGTAGGTGATGGCTTTGTATGGAAGGTTTAAGAATCGCTTCCTTTCAGGTGGTTGTAGAATTTAACGACTCTTTTCTGGATTTTGATAATTAGTGGCTATTAGCTTAATTCTGCTCTGCGTGCATTATTTGGGTTTTATTTTTGCAGTCTCAATTTGTTATTTGTCCCATTTTGTGAATTCTTGATTGGTAAGCGGACCCCAGACCTCACAACCATAAAAGGCAATGATTTCTGAAACTGATTCGAGTATTTTTTGCCAGATCCTAAATGGTATGTCGAATTTTAAGTTCCTTTTGATGGCATAGAAGCCCTTCTTGCCTTGTCTCTCAGCTCATTCACAGCTTTGTGGAAGTTACCTGTGGCATTGATGTTTAGGCCGAGGTATGTATAGTGTTTTGTGCTCTAGGGCAACGGTGTCTAGATGGAATTTGTATTTGTGGTCCTAGCGAGTGGACTTTTTTTGGAACACCATTATTTTTTGTCTTACTGAGATTTACTTTAAGGGCCCAGGTCTGAGAATCTGTGCAGAATATCTAGGTGCTGCTGTAGGCCCTCCTTGGTTGGGGACAGAGGCACCAGGTCATCAGCAAACATTAGACATTTGACTTCAGATTCTAGTAGGGTGAGGCCGGGTGCTGCAGACTGTTCTAGTGCCCTCGCCAATTCGTTGATATATATGTTGAAGAGGGTGGGGCTTAAGCTGCATCCCTGTCTCAACCCACGGCCCTGTGGAAAGAAATGTGTGTGTTTTTTGCCAATTTTAATGACACACATGGATTTTATAATGTTGTATGTTTTCCCCCCAGCACCATTTTCCATCAATTTGTATAGCAGACCCTCATGCCAAATTGAGTCAAAGGCTTTTTTGAAATCAACAAAGCATGAGAAGACTTTGCCTTTGTTTTGGTTTGTTTGTTTGTCATTTGGAAAGAATTGTGCAGGATTAATACGTGGTCTGTCGTACTGTAATTTTGTAAAAAGCCAATTTGACATTTGCTCTGTACATTGTTTTCACTGAGGAAATGTACGTGGATTTTCCCAAGGTTTCTGTTGACGCACATCCCACAGTAGTTATTGGGGTCAAATTTGTCTCCACTTTTGTGGATTGGGGTGATCAGTCCTTTGTTCCAAATATTGGGGAAGATGCCAGAGCTAAGGATGATGTTAAAGAGTTTAAGTATAACCAATTGGAATTTGTTGTAGGTATATTTGATCATTTCATTGAGGATACCATCAACACCCCATGTCACATGCATCGATGAAAGGGGACCAAAGCGCAGCGGGTAAAGTGATCATCTTCTTTTATTATTTAATAAAGTGAACACTTAAACAAAAATAACAAACCGACAATAAACAGTTCCGTAAGGCACATAGGCTATACCGAAAACAACCACCCACAAAACCCAAAGGAAAAAACAGGCTGCCTAAGTATGGCTTCCAATCAGAGACAACGAAAGACACCTGCTCTGATTGGAAACCATACTCGGCCACACATAGAAAACGAACATAGAAAATGAAAACTAGAACCAATCCCCTCTAAATAAACCAACCCCCAAAACACACAAAAACAACACCCCCTGCCACGCCCTGACCAACTACAAATGACCCCTTTAACTGGTCAGGACGTGACACCGCAGTCCTTTTTGGGTTGGAGGGTTTGTATTTTGTCCTGTAGTTCATTCCATGTCATTGGAGAATAGTTGATTCTAAGATTTGTATTTGATCATGTGTATCTTTTTGCTGTTTGTTCTTTGTTATAGAGCCAAAAAGATTGGAGAAGTGGTTTATCCACACATCTCTGTTTTAGATCGATAACTCTTCATGTTGTTGTTTGTTTAGTGTTTTCCAATTTTCCCAGAAGTGGTTAGAGTCTGTGGATTCTTCAATTACATTGAGCTGGTTTCTGACGTGCTGTTCCTTCTTTTTCCGTAGTGTATTTCTGTATTTAGTGATTCACCATACTGAAGGTGTAGACTCAGGTTTTCTGGGTCTCTATGTTTTTGGTTGAATAGGTTTCTCAATTTATTTCCTAGGTTTTTGCATTCTTCAAAAAACCATTTGTCATTGTTGTTAATTTTCTTCGGTTTTCTGTTTGAAAGTTTTAGATTTGATAGGGAAGCTGAGAGGTCAAATATACTGTTTAGGTTTTCTACTGCCAAGTTTACACCTTCACTATTACAGTGGAACGTTTTGTCCAGGAAGTTGTCTAGAAGGGATTGAATTTGTTGTTGCCTAAATGTTTTTTTGTAGGTTTCCACACTACAATCCTTTCATCTATAGCATTTCTTAATATTATTCAGTTCCTTTGGCTTTGATGCCTCATGATTGAGTATTGCTCTGTTCAAGTAGACTGTGATTTTGCTACGATGTGATAGAGGTTTCAGTGGGCTGACTGTGAACGCTCTGAGAGACTCTGGGTTGAGGTCAGTGATAAAGTAGTCTACAGTACTACTGCCAAGACATGAGCTATAGGTGTACCTACCATAGGAGTCCACTCGAAGCCTACCGTTGACTATATACATACCCAGCATCCGACAGAGCTGCAGGAGTTGTGATTGTTTTTGTTGGTTATGTTGTTGATGATTGGACATGATTTGTAAAGACACATGTCTATATAAGATCCCACAGTTGACAGTACATGTCAGAGCAAAAACCAACCCATGTGGACAAAGGAATTGTCCGTAGACCTCCGAGATAGGATTGTGTTGAGGAACAGATCTGGGGAAGGGTACCAAAACATTTATGCAGTATTGAAGGTCCCCAAGAACAAAGTGGCCTCCATCATTCTAAAATGGAAGAAGTTTGGAACCACCAAGACTCTTCCTAGAGCGGGACGCCCGGCCAAATTGAGCAATCGGGGGAGAAGGGCCTGAGTCAGGGAGGTGACCAAGAACCTGATGGTCATTCTGACAGAGCTCCAGAGTTCCTCTGTGAAGATGGGAGAATCTTCCAGAAGGACAACTATCTCTGCAGCACTCCACCAATCAGGCCTTTATGGTAGACTGGCTAGACGGAAGGCACTCCTCAGTAAAAGGCAAATGACAGCCCTCTTGGAGTTGAAGTACTCTCAGACCATGTGAAACAACGCTCCCCATCCAACCTGACAGAGCTTGAGAGGATCTGCAGAGAAGAATGGGAGAAACTCCCCAAATACAGGTGTGCCAAGCTTGTAGCGTCATACCCAAGAAGACTCGAGGCTGTAATCGCTGCCATTTGTGCATATGTGTCTCAACAAAGTACTGAGTTAAGGGTCTGAATACTTATGTAAATGTGATATTTTTGTTATTTTGTTTTTAGTAAATCTTCAAAAATGTTTAAAAACCTGTTTTTGCTTTGTCATTATGGGATATTGTGTTTAGATTGATGAGAATAAATTGTTTTTTTAAACCCATAATAGAATAAGGTTGTAACCTAACAAAATGTGTAAAAAGTCAAGGGATCTGAATCCTTTTCCGAATGCACCATATATCTCATATATAAATGCACTGTATATCTCATATATAAATGCACCATATATCTCATATATAAATGCACCATATATCTCATATATAAATGCACCATATATCTCATATATAAATGCACTGTATATCTCATATATAAATGCACCATATATCTCATATATAAATGCACCATATATCTTATATATAAATGCACCATATATCTCATATATAAATGCACCATATATCTCATATATAAATGCACCATATATCTCATATATAAATGCACCATATATCTCATATATAAATGCACCATATATCTCATATATAAATGCACCATATATCTCATATATAAATGCACTGTATATCTCATATATAAATGCACCATATATCTCATATATAAATGCACCATATATCTCATATATAAATGCACCATATATCTCATATATAAATGCACCATATATCTCATATATAAATGCACCATATATCTCATATATAAATGCACCATATATCTCATATATAAATGCACTGTATATCTCATATATAAATGCACCATATATCTCATATATAAATGCACCATATATCTCATATATAAATGCACTGTATATCTCATATATAAATGCACTGTATATCTCATATATAAATGCACCATATATCTCATATATAAATGCACCATATATCTCATATATAAATGCACTGTACAGCTCATATATAAATGCACCATATATCTCATATATAAATGCACTGTATATCTCATATATAAATGCACTGTATATCTCATATATAAATGCACCATATATCTCATATATAAATGCACTGTATATCTCATATATAAATGCACCATATATCTCATATATAAATGCACTGTATATCTCATATATAAATGCACTGTATAACATGAGGTCTGATCATTTTGTTCCCCATGATGTGTTTACTATAGGTGCCAGATACTATAGTCCCCATGTGTTTACTGTAGGTGCCAGATACTATAGTCACCATGTGTTTACTATAGGTGCCAGATACTATAGTCACCATGTGTTTACTATAGGTGCCAGATACTATAGTCACCATGTGTTTACTATAGGTGCCAGATACTATAGTCACCATGTGTTTACTGTAGGTGCCAGATACTACAGTCACCATGTGTTTACTATAGGTGCCAGTTACTATAGTCACCATGTGTTTACTATAGGTGCCAGATACTATAGTCACCATGTGTTTACTATAGGTGCCAGATACTTTAGTCACCATGTGTTTACTGTAGGTGCCAGATACTATAGTCACCATGTGTTTACTGTAGGTGCCAGATACTACAGTCACCATGTGTTTACTATAGGTGCCAGTTACTATAGTCACCATGTGTTTATTATAGGTGCCAGATACTATAGTCCCCATGTGTTTACTATAGGTGCCAGATACTATAGTCACCATGTGTTTACTATAGGTGCCAGATACTATAGTCACCATGTGTTTACTATAGGTGCCAGATACTATAGTCACCATGTGTTTACTATAGGTGCCAGTTACTATAGTCACCATGTGTTTATTATAGGTGCCAGTTACTATAGTCACCATGTGTTTACTATAGGTGCCAGATACTATAGTCCCCATGTGTTTACTATAGGTGCCAGATACTACAGTCACCATGTGTTTATTATAGGTGCCAGATACTACAGTCACCATGTGAAGGGTAAAAACAGGTGTATATTTACCAGACTGTCCCTTTTACCCCTGAAGTTAAACACATACAGGATGGTTCATACAGATTACAGTTCCCTTTCATGGTTCACAACACTGACTGTGACTCAAATGGGTCCTGGTCAACAGTAGTGCACTATATAGGGAATAGGGAGCTCTATGTGCCCTGGTCGACAGTAGTGCACTATATAGGGAATAGGGAGCTCCATGTGCCCTGGTCGACAGTAGTGCACTATATAGGGAATAGGGAGCTCTATGTGCCCTGGTCGACAGTAGTGCACTATATAGGGAATAGGGAGCTCCATGTGCCCTGGTCGACAGTAGTGCACTATATAGGGAATAGGGAGCCCTATGGGACGCACCTCAATGTCCATGGAGGGAGGGAGGGAGGGAGGGAGGGAGGGAGGGAGGGAGGGAGGGAGGGAGGGAGGGAGGGAGGGAGGGAGGGGGGGAGGGAGGAGGGAGGGAGGGAGGGAGAGAGGGAGGGAGGGAGAGGGAGGGAGGGAGGGAGAGAGGGAGAGAGGGAGAGAGGGAGAGAGGGAGAGGTTATTTTATCATTATACTGTTTATGTCTTGTGTTGAATCCAGTATTGCAGCAATGAGAAACCCCAAACTAGAACAATTAAAACAGTCCATCAAATACTAACCCCATTCAGCTTATCTTTCCCCACCAAGATAGATGTTGAGCACTCCTCATTAAACAATACTACGATTAAACACCAGACCAGAGCAATCGCTGCCAGAGTAGCTGCACTTCCTCATTAAGCACCAGACCAGAGCAATCACTGCCAGAGTAGCTGCACTTCCTCATTAAGCACCAGACCAGAGCAATCACTGCCAGAGTAGCTGCACTTCCTGATTAAAC
>NW_021822883.1:0-22500 GCF_901001165.1 Salmo trutta | reverse complement strand
CATTCCAACGAAGCTGTTTGAAGTGATACACACTTTCACTCACACATTCAGGTTCGTGTATGTCTGGGACCGATCACAATGCTGGCCTCCGTCAGTGGGCAGAGGCTTGTGGGTATGGCCTGTGTGACATCCTCTCTTTGAGTTTGCATCAGCCTGGACGTGTGTGTGTGTGTGTGTGTGTGTGTGTGTGTGTGTGTGTGTGTGTGTGTGTGTGTGTGTGTGTGTGTGTGTGTGTGTGTGTGTGTGTGTGTTGGTCTTCCAGATCGGGGCTTGTATTTGATGGTTGGATTTTCCGAGTCAGAAACAGTGGGCTGCACTTCCACTTGGCAGGAAGTAGTTCCTCTACTGTGTGGAAGTTTACACTGGAATTTACTTCAGTTTCTCTGTGAAGGGGGTTCAGTTCACATGTTGTCATTGAGTTGTCAGAGTATTTAGCAACAGAACCTATGCAATACATGAAATGTCATACTGGTGTGTGTGTGTCTGTCGGTGTGTGTTGGGTTGTGGTACGGTAGGTCTCTCCCTGTGAGAGTAGTGTGTGTGTCTCTGTCTGTACCAGTGTTGTCAATCCTTCCTCCTCAGTCCCTCGCTCCCTCCCTCATTCCCTCTCTCCTTTCTTCTCCCTCCCTTTCTCTCTCTCTCTGCTCCCTTTCTACTCAACTCTCTCCCTCTCCTTCCCTCCTTCCTCTCTCTTCTCCCTTCTCTTCCTCCCCTCTCTCCCCCACCTCTCTCTCCTTCCTTCCTTCCCTCCTCCCCTCCCTCCCTCCCCTCTCCCCCCACCTCTCTCTCCTTCCTCCCTCCCTCCCCTCTCCCCCCACCTCTCTCTCCTTCCCTCCCTCCCCTCTCAATTCAATTTCAATGTAAGGGCTTTATTGTCATGGGAAACATATGTTGAAATTGCCAAAGCAAGTGACCTAAATAATAAACAAAAGTGAAATAAACAATACAAATGAACAGTAAACATTACACTCACAGAAGTTTCAATAGAATAAAGACATTTCATATGTCATACTATGTGCAAATAGTTAAAGTACAAAAGGGAAAATAAATAAACATAAATATGGGTTGTATTTACAATGGTGTTTGTTCTTCACTGGTTTCCCTTTTCTTGTTGCAACAGGTCACACATCTTGCTGCTGTGATGCCACCCTGTGGTATTTCACCCAGTAGATATGGGAGTTTATCAAAATTGGATTTGTTTAAAAAAATTATGTGGATCTGTGTAATCTGAGGGAAATGGGACAGTGTAAATCAAATCAAATCAAATCAAATTTATTTATATAGCCCTTCGTATATCAGCTGAAATCTCAAAGTGCTGTACAGAAACCCAGCCTAAAACCCCAAACAGCAAGCAATGCATGTGAAAGAAGCACGGTGGCTAGGAAAAACTCCCTAGAAAGGCCAAAAACCTAGGAAGAAACCTAGAGATGAACCAGGCTATGAGGTGTGGCCAGTCCTCTTCTGGCTGTGCCGGGTGGATATTATAACAGAACATGGTCAAGATGTTAAAATGTTCATAAATGACCAGCATGGTCAAATAATAATAATCATTGTAGTTGTCGAGGGTGCAACAAGCACGTCCGGTGAACAGGTCAGGGTTCCATAGCAGCAGGCAGAACAGTTGAAACTGGAGCAGCAGCATGGCCAGGTGGACTGGGGACAGCAAGGAGTCATCATGCCAGGTAGTCCCGAGGCATGGTCCTAGGGCTCAGGTCCTCCGAGAGAAAGAAAGAGAGAAAGAGAGAATTAGAGAGAGCATATTTAAATTCACACAGGACACCGGATAAGACAAGAGAATACTCCAGATGTAACAGACTGACCCTAGCCCCCCGGCACATAAACTACTGCAGCATTAATACTGGAGGCTGAGACAGGAGGGATCAGAAGACACTGTGGCCCCATCCGATGATACCCCCGGACAGGGCCAAACAGGCAGGATATAACCCCACCCACTTTGCCAAAGCACAGCCCCCACACCACTAAAGGGATGTCTACAACCACCAACTTACCGTCCGAAGACAAGGCCGAGTATAGCCCACAAAAATCTCCGCCATGGCACAACCCAAAGGGGGGCGCCAACCCAGACAGGAAGACCACGTCAGTGACTCAACCCACTCAAGTGACGCACCCCTCCCATGGACGGCATGGAAGAACACCAGTAAGTCAGTGACTCAGCCCCTGTAATAGGGTTAGAGGCAGAGAATCCCAGTGGAAAGAGGGGAACCGGCAAGGCAGAGACAGCAAGGGCGGTTCGTTGCTCCAGCCTTTCCGTTCACCTTCACACTCCTGGGCCAGACTATACTTAATCATAGGACCTACTGAAGAGATAAGTCTTCAGTAAAGACTTAAAGGTTGAGACTGAGTCTGCGTCTCTCACATGGGTAGGCAGACCATTCCATAAAAATGGAGCTCTATAGGAGAAAGCCCTACCTCCAGCCGTTTGCTTAGAAATTCTAGGGACAATTAGGAGGCCTGCGTCTTGTGACCGTAGCGTACGTGTAGGTATGTACGGCAGGACCAAATCGGAAAGATAGGTAGAAGCAAGCCCATGTAATGCTTTGTAGGTTAGCAGTAAAACCTTGAAATCAGCCCTTGCCTTAACAGGAAGCCAGTGTAGGGAGGCTAGCACTGGAGTAATATGATCAAATTTTTTGGTTCTAGTCAGGATTCTAGCAGCCGTATTTAGCACTAACTGAAGTTTGTTTAGTGCTTTATCCGGGTAGCCGGAAAGTAGAGCATTGCAGTAGTCCAGCCTAGAAGTAACAAAAGCATGGATTAATTTTTCTGCGTCATTTTTGGACAGAAAGTTTCTGATTTTTGCAATGTTACATAGATGGAAAAAAGCTGTCCTTGAAACAGTCTTGATATGTTCTTCAAAAGAGAGATCAGGGTCCAGAGTAACACCGAGATCCTTCACAGTTTTATTTGAGACGACTGTACAGCCATCCAGATTAATTGTCAGATTGAAAAGAAGATCTCTTTGTTTCTTGGGACCTCTTTGTTTCTTGTGTAGTGTAGTGTAGTGGAGTGTAGAACAGTGTAGTGTAGGACAGTGTAGGACAGTGTAGTGGAGTGTAGAGTAGTGTAGGACAGTGTAGAGTAGTGTAGTGTGACGAAGGGTAAAAGTAGTGCACTATATAGGGAAGAGTGTTCCTTTTGGGATGCATGCTCTGGAAGCGGAGAGGGATCTCTCTGTCAGGGCTGGTTGGATGGTCAGGAGGCAGCTGAGATGCTCTGTCAGGGCTGGTTGGATGGTCAGGAGGCAGCTGAGATGCTCTGTCAGGGCTGGTTGGATGGTCAGGAGGCAGCTGAGATGCTCTGTCAGGGCTGGTTGGATGGTCAGGAGGCAGCTGAGATGCTCTGTCAGGGCTGGTTGGATGGTCAGGAGGCAGCTGAGATGCTCTGTCAGGACTGGTTGGATGGTCAGGAGGCAGCTGAGATGCTCTGTCAGGGCTGGTTGGATGGTCAGGAGGCAGCTGAGATGCTCTGTCAGGGCTGGTTGGATGGTCAGGAGGCAGCTGAGATGCTCTGTCAGGGCTGGTTGGATGGTCAGGAGGCAGCTGAGATGCTCTGTCAGGACTGGTTGGATGGTCAGGAGGCAGCTGAGATGCTCTGTCAGGGCTGGTTGGATGGTCAGGAGGCAGCTGAGATGCTCTGTCAGGACTGGTTGGATGGTCAGGAGGCAGCTGAGATGCTCTGTCAGGGCTGGTTGGATGGTCAGGAGGCAGCTGAGATGCTCTGTTAGGACTGGTTGGATGGTCAGGAGGCAGCTGAGATGCTCTGTCAGGGCTGGTTGGATGGTCAGGAGGCAGCTGAGATGCTCTGTCAGGACTGGTTGGATGGTCAGGAGGCAGCTGAGATGCTCTGTTAGGACTGGTTGGATGGTCAGGAGGCAGCTGAGATGCTCTGTCAGGGCTGGTTGGATGGTCAGGAGGCAGCTGAGATGCTCTGTCAGGACTGGTTGGATGGTCAGGAGGCAGCTGAGATGCTCTGTCAGGGCTGGTTGGATGGTCAGGAGGCAGCTGAGATGCTCTGTCAGGGCTGGTTGGATGGTCAGGAGGCAGCTGAGATGCTCTGTCAGGACTGGTTGGATGGTCAGGAGGCAGCTGAGATGCTCTGTCAGGGCTGGTTGGATGGTCAGGAGGCAGCTGAGATGCTCTGTCAGGACTGGTTGGATGGTCAGGAGGCAGCTGAGATGCTCTGTCAGGGCTGGTTGGATGGTCAGGAGGCAGCTGAGATGCTCTGTCAGGGCTGGTTGGATGGTCAGGAGGCAGCTGAGATGCTCTGTCAGGGCTGGTTGGATGGTCAGGAGGCAGCTGAGATGCTCTGTCAGGGCTGGTTGGATGGTCAGGAGGCAGCTGAGATGCTCTGTCAGGGCTGGTTGGATGGTCAGGAGGCAGCTGAGATGCTCTGTCAGGGCTGGTTGGATGAAGCCCTGAAACAGATGCCAACGAATTCCACTTCTGCTTTTCTTCCTGCTTCTTCCTGTTACCCCTCCATTCCATTCATCAGGATATTACCCAGAATGCAACATGAGTCCTGTTACCTATCACTTCGTGGCTCCCAGGGGTCAGCTGCTGGATCAACAAGATCTCTACTCTGGAACACTCTCCACTCTGAAACACTCTCCACTCCGGAACAATCTCTACTCTGGAACACTCTCTACTCTGGAACACTCTCTACTCTGGAACACTCTCTACTCTGGAACACTCTCTACTCTGGAACACTCTCTACTCCGGAACACTCTCTACTCCGGAACACTCTCTACTCCGGAACACTATCTACTGTGGAACACTCTCTACTCCGGAACACTCTCTACTCCGGAACACTCTCTACTCTGGAACACTCTCTACTCCGGAACACTATCTACTGTGGAACACTCTCTACTGTGGAACACTATCTACTGTGGAACACTCTCTACTCCGGAACACTCTCTACTCTGGAACACTCTCTACTCCGGAACACTATCTACTGTGGAACACTCTCTACTCTGGAACACTATCTACTCTGGAACACTCTCTACTCCGGAACACTATCTACTGTGGAACACTCTCTACTCCGGAACACTCTCTACTCTGGAACACTCTCTACTCTGGAACACTCTCTACTCCGGAACACTATCTACTGTGGAACACTCTCTACTCCGGAACACTCTCTACTCTGGAACACTCTCTACTCCGGAACACTATCTACTGTGGAACACTCTCTACTCCGGAACACTCTCTATTCTGGAACACTATCTACTGTGGAACACTCTCTACTGTGGAACACTATCTACTGTGGAACACTCTCTACTCCGGAACACTCTCTACTCTGGAACACTCTCTACTCCGGAACACTATCTACTGTGGAACACTCTCTACTCCGGAACACTATCTACTCTGGAACACTCTCTACTCCGGAACACTATCTACTGTGGAACACTCTCTACTCCGGAACACTCTCTACTCTGGAACACTCTCTACTCCGGAACACTCTCTACTCCGGAACACTCTCTACTCCGGAACACTATCTACTGTGGAACACTCTCTACTCCGGAACACTCTCTACTCTGGAACACTCTCTACTCCGGAACACTATCTACTGTGGAACACTCTCTACTCCGGAACACTCTCTATTCTGGAACACTCTCTACTCTGGAATGTCAAGAGTGTGCAAAGCTGTCATCAAGGCAATGGGTGTCTACTTTGAAGAACTTCAAATATATATAACACTTTTTTGGTTACTACATGATTCCATGTGTTATTTCATAGTTTTTGATGTCTTCACTATTATTCTACAATGTAGAAAATAGTAAAAAATAAAGAAAAACCCTTGAATGAGTAGGTGTGTCCAGTCCAAACTTTTGACTGGTACTGTATATATATATATATATACATAGATGATATACTTAAAAAAAAGTGTATATACATTTACAAAAAAAGGTGTTATGTATTTAATTGTTGACAGCCTGTAAACACCATGTTTATATTGGAGAAAGCGACACGTTTGATTAGAGATGCATTTAATATTATTATTTATTTTTATTTCAACTTTATTTAACCAGGTAGGCTAGTTGAGAACAAGTCCTTTATTTAACCAGGTAGGCCAGTTGAGAACAAGTTCTCATTTGCAACTGCGACCTGGCCAAGATAAAGCAAAGCAGTTCGACACATACAACAACACAGAGTTACACATGGGATAAACAAACATACAGTCAATAATACAGTAGAAAAAAAAGTCTATATACAATGGGAGCAAATGAGGTGAGATAATGGAGATAAGGCAATAAATAGGCCATGGTGGCGAAGTAATTACAATATAGCAATTAAACACTGGAATGGTAGATGTGCAGAAGATGAATGTGCAAGTAGAGATACTGGGGTGCAAAGGAGCAAGATAAATAAATAAATACAGTATTGGGATGAGGTAGTTGGATGGGCTATTTACAGATGGGCTATGTACAGGTGCAGTGATCTGTGAGCTGCTCTGACAGCTGGTGCTTAAAGCTAGTGAGGGAGATATGAGTCTCCAGCTTCAGAGATTTTTGCAGTTCGTTCCAGTCATTGGCAGCAGTGAACTGGAAGGAGAGACGGCCAAAGGAGGAATAGGCTTTGGGGGTGACCAGTGAGATATACCTGCTGGAGCACGTGCTATGGGTGGGTGCTGCTATGGTGACCAGTGAGCTGAGGTAAGGCGGGGCTTCACCTAGCAGAGACTTGTATATGACCTGGAGCCAGTGGGTTTGGCAACGAGTATGAAGCGAGGGCCAACCAACGAGATCATACAGGTCGCAGTGGTGGGTAGTATATGGGGCTTTGGTGACAAAACGGATGGCACTGTGATAGACTCCATCCAGTTTATTGAGTAGGGTATTGGAGGCTATTTTGTAAATGACATCGCCGACGTTGAGGATCGGTAGGATGGTCAGTTTTACGAGGGTATGTTTGGCAGCATGAGTGAAGGAGACTTTGTTGCGAAAAAGGAAGCCGATTCTAAATTTAATTTTGGATTGGAGATGTGAGAAATGTATAGTATATTTTTGTTGTCGTAAGGTGGAAGGTGTCACAGGCTTTGGTTTTTCCATTTATATTTCGAGGTTGGACATTAGCACGTGGGGCGCACCGATTGGTGTCACCTCGTTAGTCAGTAGGTGTTACACCCGTGCTGGCTTGTCCAACTCATTAGTCGGAAGCTGTTTTACCTGTGCTGGCCCCAGGTGATATTTAAGAGTGGCTGGCCCCAGGTGATATTTAAGAGTGGCTGGCCCCAGGTGATATTTAAGAGTGGCTGGTCCAGGTGATATTTAAGAGTGTCTGGCCCCAGGTGATATTTAAGAGCGGCTGGCCCCAGGTGATATTTAAGAGTGTCTGGCCCCAGGTGACATTTAAGAGTGGCTGGACCAGGTGATATTTAAGAGCGTCTGCCCCAGGTGATATTTAAGAGTGGCTGGTCCAGGTGATATTTAAGAGTGTCTGGCCCCAGGTGATATTTAAGAGCGGCTGGCCCAGGTGATATTTAAGAGTATCTGGCCCAGGTGATATTTAAGAGCGGCTGGCCCCAGATGATATTTAAGAGCTGCTGGCCCCAGGTGATATTTAAGAGTGTCTGGCCCCAGTTGATATTTAAGAGCGGCTGGCCCAGGTGATATTTAAGAGTATCTGGCCCAGGTGATATTTAAGAGTGGCTGGCCCAGGTGATATTTAAGAGCTGCTGGCCCCAGGTGATATTTAAGAGTGGCTAACCCCAGGTGATATTTAAGAGTGGCTGGCCCCAGGTGATATTTAAGAGCGGCTGGTCCAGGTGATATTTAAGAGCGGCTGGTCCAGGTGATATTTAAGAGTGGCTCGCCCCAGGTGATATTTAAGAGTTGCTGGCCCCAGGTGATATTTAAGAGTT
Organism: Salmo trutta; assembly: GCF_901001165.1. Lineage (NCBI taxonomy): Eukaryota > Metazoa > Chordata > Actinopteri > Salmoniformes > Salmonidae > Salmo > Salmo trutta. Next base: position 14,622 of record NW_021822883.1, on the reverse strand, counting down.
GCTGGCCCCAGGTGATATTTAAGAGTGGCTGGCCCCAGGTGATATTTAAGAGTGGCTGGCCCAGGTGATATTTAAGAGTGGCTGGCCCCAGGTGATATTTAAGAGTGGCTGGTCCAGGTGATATTTAAGAGTGGCTGGCCCCAGGTGATATTTAAGAGCGGCTGGCCCCAGGTGATATTTAAGAGTGTCTGCCCCAGGTGATATTTAAGAGTGTCTGGCCCCAGGTGATATTTAAGAGCGGCTGGTCCAGGTGATATTTAAGAGCGGCTGGTCCAGGTGATATTTAAGAGTGGCTCGCCCCAGGTGATATTTAAGAGTTGCTGGCCCCAGGTGATATTTAAGAGTTGCTGGCCCCAGGTGATATTTAAGAGTGGCTGGCCCCAGGTGATATTTAAGAGTGGCTGGCCCAGGTGATATTTAAGAGTGGCTGGCCCCAGGTGATATTTAAGAGTGGCTGGTCCAGGTGATATTTAAGAGTGGCTGGCCCCAGGTGATATTTAAGAGCGGCTGGCCCCAGGTGATATTTAAGAGTGTCTGCCCCAGGTGATATTTAAGAGTGTCTGGCCCCAGGTGATATTTAAGAGCGGCTGGCCCCAGGTGATATTTAAGAGTGGCTGGTCCAGGTGATATTTAAGAGTGGCTGGCCCAGGTGATATTTAAGAGTATCTGGCCCCAGGTGATATTTAAGACTGGCTGGTCCAGGTGATATTTAAGAGTGGCTGGTCCAGGTGATATTTAAGAGGGGCTGGTCCAGGTGATATTTAAGAGTATCTGGCCCCAGGTGATATTTAAGAGTGTCTGGTCCAGGTGATATTTAAGAGCGGCTGGTCCAGGTGATATTTAAGAGTGTCTGGTCCAGGTGATATTTAAGAGCGGCTGGTCCAGGTGATATTTAAGAGCGGCTGGTCCAGGTGATATTTAAGAGCGGCTGGCCCAGGTGATATTTAAGAGCGGCTGGCCCAGGTGATATTTAAGAGTATCTGGCCCAGGTGATATTTAAGAGTGGCTGGCCCAGGTGATATTTAAGAGTGGCTGGCCCAGGTGATATTTAAGAGTGGCTGCCCCAGGTGATATTTAAGAGTGTCTGGTCCCAGGTGATATTTAAGAGTGGCTGGCCCAGGTGATATTTAAGAGTGTCTGGCCCAGGTGATATTTAAGAGTGGCTGCCCCAGGTGATATTTAAGAGTGGCTGGCCCAGGTGATATTTAAGAGTGGCTGGCCCAGGTGATATTTAAGAGTGACTGGCCCCAGGAGATATTTAAGAGTATCTGGCCCAGGTGATATTTAAGAGTGTCTGCCCCAGGTGATATTTAAGAGTATCTGGCCCCAGGTGATATTTAAGAGTATCTGGCCCAGGTGATATTTAAGAGTGACTGGCCCAGGTGATATTTAAGAGTATCTGGCCCAGGTGATATTTAAGAGTGGCTGGCCCAGGTGATATTTAAGAGTGGCTGCCCCAGGTGATATTTAAGAGTATCTGGCCCAGGTGATATTTAAGAGTGGCTGGCCCATGTGATATTTAAGAGTGGCTGGCCCAGGTGATATTTAAGAGTGGCTGGCCCAGGTGATATTTAAGAGTGGCTGGCCCAGGTGATATTTAAGAGTGGCTGGCCCAGGTGATATTTAAGAGTGGCTGGCCCAGGTGATATTTAAGAGTGGCTGGCCCAGGTGATATTTAAGAGTGGCTGGCCCAGGTGATATTTAAGAGTGGCTGGCCCAGGTGATATTTAAGAGTGGCTGGCCCAGGTGATATTTAAGAGTGGCTGCCCCAGGTGATATTTAAGAGTGTCTGGTCCCAGGTGATATTTAAGAGTGGCTGGCCCAGGTGATATATAAGAGTGTCTGGCCCAGGTGATATTTAAGAGTGGCTGCCCCAGGTGATATTTAAGAGTGGCTGGCCCAGGTGATATTTAAGAGTGGCTGGCCCAGGTGATATTTAAGAGTGACTGGCCCCAGGGGATATTTAAGAGTATCTGGCCCAGGTGATATTTAAGAGTGGCTGGTCCAGGTGATATTTAAGAGAGGCTGGTCCAGGTGATATTTAAGAGCGGCTGGACCAGGTGATATTTAAGAGTGACTGGCCCAGGTGATATTTAAGAGCGGCTGGCCCAGGTGATATTTAAGAGCGGCTGGCCCAGGTGATATTTAAGAGTGGCTGGCCCCAGGTGATATTTAAGAGTGTCTGGCCCCAGGTGATATTTAAGAGTGGCTGGCCCAGGTGATATTTAAGAGTGGCTGGCCCAGGTGATATTTAAGAGTGGCTGGCCCAGGTGATATTTAAGAGTGGCTGGCCCAGGTGATATTTAAGAGTGGCTGCCCCAGGTGATATTTAAGAGTGTCTGGTCCCAGGTGATATTTAAGAGTGGCTGGCCCAGGTGATATATAAGAGTGTCTGGCCCAGGTGATATTTAAGAGTGGCTGCCCAGGTGATATTTAAGAGTGGCTGGCCCAGGTGATATTTAAGAGTGGCTGGCCCAGGTGATAGTTAAGAGCGGCTGGTCCAGGTGATATTTATGAGTGGCTGGCCCAGGTGATATTTAAGAGTGTCTGGCCCCAGGTGATATTTAAGAGTGTCTGGCCCAGGTGGTATTTAAGAGTGGCTGGTCCAGGTGATATTTAAGAGTGTCTGGTCCAGGTGATATTTAAGAGTGGCTGGTCCAGGTGATATTTAAGAGCGGCTGGTCCAGGTGATATTTAAGAGTGTCTGGCCCCAGGTGATATTTAAGAGTGTCTGGTCCAGGTGATATTTAAGAGTGTCTGGTCCAGGTGATATTTAAGAGCGGCTGGTCCAGGTGATATTTAAGAGTGGCTGGCCCAGGTGATATTTAAGAGTATCTGGCCCCAGGTCATATTTAAGAGTGGCTGCCCCAGGTGATATTTAAGAGTGTCTGGCCCAGGTGATATTTAAGAGTGGCTGGCCCAGGTGATATTTAAGAGTGGCTGGCCCAGGTGATATTTAAGAGTATCTGGCCCCAGGTGATATTTAAGAGTTTCTGGCCCCAGGTGATATTTAAGAGTATCTGGCCCAGGGGATATTTAAGAGTGGCTGGCCCAGGTGATATTTAAGAGTGGCTGGTCCAGGTGATATTTAAGAGTGTCTGCCCCAGGTGATATTTAAGAGTATCTGGCCCAGGTGATATTTAAGAGTGTCTGGCCCAGGTGATATTTAAGAGTGGCTGGTCCAGGTGATATTTAAGAGTATCTGGCCCAGGTGATATTTAAGAGTGGCTGGCCCAGGTGATATTTAAGAGTGGCTGGTCCAGGTGATATTTAAGAGTGTCTGGCCCAGGTGATATTTAAGAGTGGCTGGCCCAGGTGATATTTAAGAGTGGCTGGCCCAGGTGATATTTAAGAGTATCTGGCCCCAGGTGATATTTAAGAGTTTCTGGCCCCAGGTGATATTTAAGAGTATCTGGCCCAGGGGATATTTAAGAGTGGCTGGCCCAGGTGATATTTAAGAGTGGCTGGTCCAGGTGATATTTAAGAGTGTCTGCCCCAGGTGATATTTAAGAGTATCTGGCCCAGGTGATATTTAAGAGTGTCTGGCCCAGGTGATATTTAAGAGTGGCTGGTCCAGGTGATATTTAAGAGTATCTGGCCCAGGTGATATTAAGAGTGGCTGGCCCAGGTGATATTTAAGAGTGGCTGGTCCAGGTGATATTTAAGAGTGTCTGGTCCAGGTGATATTTAAGAGTGTCTGGTCCAGGTGATATTTAAGAGCGGCTGGTCCAGGTGATATTTAAGAGTGGCTGGCCCAGGTGATATTTAAGAGTGGCTGGTCCAGGTGATATTTAAGAGTGGCTGGCCCAGGTGATATTTAAGAGCGGCTGGTCAAGGTGATATTTAAGAGTGGCTGGCCCAGGTGATATTTAAGAGTGGCTGGTCCAGGTGATATTTAAGAGTGTCTGGCCCCAGGTGATATTTAAGAGCGGCTGGCCCCAGGTGATATTTAAGAGTGTCTGGCCCCAGGTGACATTTAAGAGTGGCTGGACCAGGTGATATTTAAGAGCGTCTGCCCCAGGTGATATTTAAGAGTGGCTGGTCCAGGTGATATTTAAGAGTGTCTGGCCCCAGGTGATATTTAAGAGCGGCTGGCCCAGGTGATATTTAAGAGTATCTGGCCCAGGTGATATTTAAGAGCGGCTGGCCCCAGATGATATTTAAGAGCTGCTGGCCCCAGGTGATATTTAAGAGTGTCTGGCCCCAGTTGATATTTAAGAGCGGCTGGCCCAGGTGATATTTAAGAGTATCTGGCCCAGGTGATATTTAAGAGTGGCTGGCCCAGGTGATATTTAAGAGCTGCTGGCCCCAGGTGATATTTAAGAGTGGCTAACCCCAGGTGATATTTAAGAGTGGCTGGCCCCAGGTGATATTTAAGAGCGGCTGGTCCAGGTGATATTTAAGAGCGGCTGGTCCAGGTGATATTTAAGAGTGGCTCGCCCCAGGTGATATTTAAGAGTTGCTGGCCCCAGGTGATATTTAAGAGTTGCTGGCCCCAGGTGATATTTAAGAGTGGCTGGCCCCAGGTGATATTAAGAGTGGCTGGCCCAGGTGATATTTAAGAGTGGCTGGCCCAGGTGATATTTAAGAGTGGCTGGTCCAGGTGATATTTAAGAGTGGCTGGCCCCAGGTGATATTTAAGAGTGGCTGGCCCCAGGTGATATTTAAGAGTGTCTGCCCCAGGTGATATTTAAGAGTGTCTGGCCCCAGGTGATATTTAAGAGCGGCTGGTCCAGGTGATATTTAAGAGCGGCTGGTCCAGGTGATATTTAAGAGTGGCTCGCCCCAGGTGATATTTAAGAGTTGCTGGCCCCAGGTGATATTTAAGAGTTGCTGGCCCCAGGTGATATTTAAGAGTGGCTGGCCCAGGTGATATTTAAGAGTGGCTGGCCCAGGTGATATTTAAGAGTGGCTGGCCCCAGGTGATATTTAAGAGTGGCTGGTCCAGGTGATATTTAAGAGTGGCTGGCCCCAGGTGATATTTAAGAGCGGCTGGCCCCAGGTGATATTTAAGAGTGGCTGCCCCAGGTGATATTTAAGAGTGTCTGGCCCCAGGTGATATTTAAGAGCAGCTGGCCCCAGGTGATATTTAAGAGTGGCTGGTCCAGGTGATATTTAAGAGTGGCTGGCCCAGGTGATATTTAAGAGTATCTGGCCCCAGGTGATATTTAAGACTGGCTGGTCCAGGTGATATTTAAGAGTGGCTGGTCCAGGTGATATTTAAGAGGGGCTGGTCCAGGTGATATTTAAGAGTATCTGGCCCCAGGTGATATTTAAGAGTGTCTGGTCCAGGTGATATTTAAGAGCGGCTGGTCCAGGTGATATTTAAGAGTGTCTGGTCCAGGTGATATTTAAGAGCGGCTGGTCCAGGTGATATTTAAGAGCGGCTGGTCCAGGTGATATTTAAGAGCGGCTGGCCCAGGTGATATTTAAGAGCGGCTGGCCCAGGTGATATTTAAGAGTATCTGGCCCAGGTGATATTTAAGAGTGGCTGGCCCAGGTGATATTTAAGAGTGGCTGGCCCAGGTGATATTTAAGAGTGGCTGCCCCAGGTGATATTTAAGAGTGTCTGGTCCCAGGTGATATTTAAGAGTGGCTGGCCCAGGTGATATTTAAGAGTGTCTGGCCCAGGTGATATTTAAGAGTGGCTGCCCCAGGTGATATTTAAGAGTGGCTGGCCCAGGTGATATTTAAGAGTGGCTGGCCCAGGTGATATTTAAGAGTGACTGGCCCCAGGAGATATTTAAGAGTATCTGGCCCAGGTGATATTTAAGAGTGTCTGCCCCAGGTGATATTTAAGAGTATCTGGCCCCAGGTGATATTTAAGAGTATCTGGCCCAGGTGATATTTAAGAGTGACTGGCCCAGGTGATATTTAAGAGTATCTGGCCAGGTGATATTTAAGAGTGGCTGGCCCAGGTGATATTTAAGAGTGGCTGCCCCAGGTGATATTTAAGAGTATCTGGCCCAGGTGATATTTAAGAGTGGCTGGCCCATGTGATATTTAAGAGTGGCTGGCCCAGGTGATATTTAAGAGTGGCTGGCCCAGGTGATATTTAAGAGTGGCTGGCCCAGGTGATATTTAAGAGTGGCTGGCCCAGGTGATATTTAAGAGTGGCTGGCCCAGGTGATATTTAAGAGTTGCTGGCCCAGGTGATATGTAGAGTGGCTGGCCCAGGTGATATTTAAGAGTGGCTGGCCCAGGTGATATTTAGAGTGGCTGGCCCAGGTGATATTTAAGAGTGGCTGCCCCAGGTGATATTTAAGAGTGTCTGGTCCCAGGTGATATTTAAGAGTGGCTGGCCCAGGTGATATATAAGAGTGTCTGGCCCAGGTGATATTTAAGAGTGGCTGCCCCAGGTGATATTTAAGAGTGGCTGGCCCAGGTGATATTTAAGAGTGGCTGGCCCAGGTGATATTTAAGAGTGACTGGCCCCAGGGGATATTTAAGAGTATCTGGCCCAGGTGATATTTAAGAGTGGCTGGTCCAGGTGATATTTAAGAGAGGCTGGTCCAGGTGATATTTAAGAGCGGCTGGACCAGGTGATATTTAAGAGTGTCTGGCCCCAGGTGATATTTAAGAGCTGCTGGCCCAGGTGATATTTAAGCGTGTCTGGTCCAGGTGATATTTAAGAGTGTCTGGTCCAGGTGATATTTAAGAGCGGCTGGTCCAGGTGATATTTAAGAGTGTCTTGCCCCAGGTGATATTTAAGAGTGGCTGGCCCAGGTGATATTTAAGAGTGGCTGGCCCAGGTGATATTTAAGAGTGGCTGGTCCAGGTGATATTTAAGAGCGGCTGGTCCATGTGATATTTAAGATCGGCTGGTCCCAGGTGATATTTAAGAGTGGCTGGTCCAGGTTGATATTTAAGAGTGTCTGGTCCAGGTGATATTTAAGAGCGTCTGGTCCAGGTGATATTTAAGAGTATCTGGCCCAGGTGAAATTTAAGAGTGACTGGCCCCAGGTGATATTTAAGAGTGGCTGGTCCAGGTGATATTTAAGAGCGGCTGGTCCAGGTGATATTTAAGAGTGGCTGGCCCAGGTGATATTTAAGAGTATCTGGCCCCAGGTGATATATAAGAGTGGCTGCCCCAGGTGATATTTAAGAGTGTCTGGCCCAGGTGATATTTAAGAGTGGCTGGCCCAGGTGATATTTAAGAGTGGCTGGCCCAGGTGATATTTAAGAGTATCTGGCCCCAGGTGATATTTAAGAGTTTCTGGCCCCAGGTGATATTTAAGAGTATCTGGCCCAGGGGATATTTAAGAGTGGCTGGCCCAGGTGATATTTAAGAGTGGCTGGTCCAGGTGATATTTAAGAGTGTCTGCCCCAGGTGATATTTAAGAGTATCTGGCCCAGGTGATATTTAAGAGTGGCTGGCCCAGGTGATATTTAAGATTGGCTGGTCCAGGTGATATTTAAGAGTATCTGGCCCCAGGTGATATTTAAGAGTGTCTGGCCCAGGTGATATTTAAGAGTGGCTGGTCCAGGTGATATTTAAGAGTGTCTGCCCCAGGTGATATTTAAGAGAATCTGGCCCCTGGTGATATTTAAGAGTATCTGGCCCAGGTGATATTTAAGAGTGACTGGCCCCAGGTGATATTTAAGAGTATCTGGCCCAGGTGATATTTAAGAGTGGCTGGCCCAGGTGATATTTAAGAGTGGCTGCCCCAGGTGATATTTAAGAGTATCTGGCCCAGGTGATATTTAAGAGTGGCTGGTCCAGGTGATATTTAAGAGTGGCTGGCCCAGGTGATATTTAAGAGTGGCTGGCCCAGGTGATATTTAAGAGTGGCTGGCCCAGGTGATATTTAAGAGTGTCTGGCCCAGGTGATATTTAAGTTGGCTGGCCCAGGTGATATTTAAGAGTGGCTGGCCCAGGTGAGATTTAAGAGTATCTGGCCCCAGGTGATATTTAAGAGTTTCTGGCCCCAGTTGATATTTAAGAGTATCTGGCCCAGGTGATATTTAAGAGTGGCTGGCCCAGGTGATATTTAAGAGTGGCTGGTCCAGGTGATATTTAAGAGTGTCTGCCCCAGGTGATATTTAAGCGTATCTGGCCCAGGTGATATTTAAGAGTATCTGGCCCAGGTGATATTTAAGAGTGGCTGGTCCAGGTGATATTTAAGAGTGGCTGGCCCAGGTGATATTTAAGAGTGGCTGGTCCAGGTGATATTTAAGAGTATCTGGCCCCAGGTGATATTTAAGAGTGTCTGGCCAGGTGATATTTAAGTGTGGCTGGTCCAAGTGATATTTAAGAGTGTCTGCCCCAGGTGATATTTAAGAGTGACTGGCCCCAGGTGATATTTAAGAGTGGCTGGCCCAGGTGATATTTAAGAGTGGCTGCCCCAGGTGATATTTAAGAGTATCTGGCCCAGGTGATATTTAAGAGTGGCTGGCCCAGGTGATATTTAAGAGTGGCTGGCCCAGGTGATATTTAAGAGTGGCTGGCCCAGGTGATATTTAAGAGTGGCTGGCCCAGGTGATATTTAAGAGTGGCTGGCCCAGGTGATATTTAAGAGTGGCTGGCCCAGGTCATATTTAAGAGTGGCTGCCCCAGGTGATATTTAAGATAACTGGTCCCAGGTGATATTTAAGAGTGGCTGGCCCAGGTGATATTTAAGAGTGTCTGGCCCAGGTGATATTTAAGAGTGGCTGCCCCAGGTGATATTTAAGAGTGGCTGCCCCAGGTGATATTTAAGAGTGGCTGGCCCAGGTGATATTTAAGAGTGGCTGGCCCAGGTGATATTTAAGAGTGACTGGCCCCAGGTGATATTTAAGAGTATCTGGCCCAGGTGATATTTAAGAGTGGCTGGTCCAGGTGATATTTAAGAGAGGCTGGTCCAGGTGATATTTAAGAGAGGCTGGTCCAGGTGATATTTAAGAGTGACTGGCCCCAGGTGATATTTAAGAGCGGCTGGCCCAGGTGATATTTAAGAGTGACTGGCCCATGTGATATTTAAGAGTGTCTGGCCCAGGTGATATTTAAGAGTGGCTGGCCCAGGTGATATTTAAGAGCGGCTGGCCCAGGTGATATTTAAGATTGGCTGGCCCCAGGTGATATTTAAGAGTGTCTGGCCCCAGGTGATATTTAAGAGCGTCTGGCCCCAGGTGATATTTAAGAGCGGCTGGTCCAGGTGATATTTAAGAGCGGCTGGTCCAGGTGATATTTAAGAGCGGCTGGCCCAGGTGATATTTAAGAGTGGCTGGCCCAGGTGATATTTAAGAGTGGCTGGTCCAGGTGATATTTAAGAGTGGCTGGCCCAGGTGATATTTAAGAGTGGCTGGCCCAGGTGATATTTAAGAGTGGCTGGCCCAGGTGATATTTAAGAGTGGCTGGCCCAGGTCATATTTAAGAGTGGCTGCCCCAGGTGATATTTAAGATAACTGGTCCCAGGTGATATTTAAGAGTGGCTGGCCCAGGTGATATTTAAGAGTGTCTGGCCCAGGTGATATTTAAGAGTGGCTGCCCCAGGTGATATTTAAGAGTGGCTGCCCCAGGTGATATTTAAGAGTGGCTTGCCCAGGTGATATTTAAGAGTGGCTGGCCCAGGTGATATTTAAGAGTGACTGGCCCCAGGTGATATTTAAGAGTATCTGGCCAAGGTGATATTTAAGAGTGGCTGGTCCAGGTGATATTTAAGAGAGGCTGGTCCAGGTGATATTTAAGAGAGGCTGGTCCAGGTGATATTTAAGAGTGACTGGCCCCAGGTGATATTTAAGAGCGGCTGGCCCAGGTGATATTTAAGAATGACTGGCCCATGTGATATTTAAGAGTGTCTGGCCCCAGGTGATATTTAAGAGTGGCTGGCCCAGGTGATATTTAAGAGCGGCTGGCCCAGGTGATATTTAAGATTGGCTGGCCCCAGGTGATATTTAAGAGTGTCTGGCCCCAGGTGATATTTAAGAGCGGCTGGTCCAGGTGATATTTAAGAGCGGCTGGTCCAGGTGATATTTAAGAGCGGCTGGCCCAGGTGATATTTAAGAGCGGCTGGCCCAGGTGATATTTAAGAGCGGCTGGTCCAGGTGATATTTAAGAGCGGCTGGCCCAGGTGATATTTAAGAGCGGCTGGTCCAGGTGATATTTAAGAGCGGCTGGTCCAGGTGATATTTAAGAGCGGCTGGCCCAGGTGATATTTAAGAGCGTCTGGCCCCAGGTGATATTTAAGAGTGTCTGGCCCAGGTGATATTTAAGAGTGGCTGGTCCAGGTGATATTTAAGAGTGTCTGGTCCAGGTGATATTTAAGAGCGGCTGGTCCAGGTGATATTTAAGAGTGTCTGGCCCCAGGTGATATTTAAGAGCTGCTGGCCCAGGTGATATTTAAGAGTGTCTGGTCCAGGTGATATTTAAGAGCGGCTGGTCCAGGTGATATTTAAGAGCGGCTGGCCCAGGTGATATTTAAGAGCTGCTGGCCCCAGGTGATATTTAAGAGTGGCTGGTCCAGGTGATATTTAAGAGCGGCTGGCCCAGGTGATATTTAAGAGTGGCTGGCCCCAGGTGATATTTAAGAGTGGCTGGTCCAGGTGATATTTAAGAGTATCTGGCCCCAGGTGATATTTAAGAGCGGCTGGCCCAGGTGATATTTAAGAGTGGCTGGCCCCAGGTGATATTTAAGAGTGGCTGCCCCAGGTGATATTTAAGAGCGGCTGGCCCAGGTGATATTTAAGAGCGGCTGGCCCAGGTGATATTTAAGAGTGGCTGGCCCCAGGTGATATTTAAGAGTGTCTGGCCCCAGGTGATATTTAAGAGCGGCTGGTCCAGGTGATATTTAAGAGCGGCTTGTCCAGGTGATATTTAAGAGAGGCCGGCCCCAGGTGATATTTAAGAGGGTCTGGTCCAGGTGATATTTAAGAGTGTCCGGTCCATGTGATATTCAAGAGCGGCCGGCCCAGGTGATATTTAAGAGTGGCTGGCCCAGGTGATATTTAAGAGTGTCTGGCCCAGGTGATATTTAAGAGTGGCTGGTCCAGGTGATATTTAAGAGCGGCTGGTCCAGGTGATATTTAAGAGCGGCGGGTCCAGGTGATATTTAAGAGCGGCTGGTCCCAGGTGATATTTAAGAGCGGCTGGTCCAGGTGATATTTAAGAGCGGCTGGCCCCAGGTGATATTTAAGAGCTGCTGGCCCCAGGTTATATTTAAGAGTGGCTGGCCCCAGGTGATATTTAAGAGCGGCTGGCCCAGGTGATATTTAAGAGTGGCTGGCCCCAGGTGATATTTAAGAGTGTCTGGCCCCAGGTGATATTTAAGAGTGGCTGGTCCAGGTGATATTTAAGAGTGTCTGGCCCCAGGTGATATTTAAGAGTGGCTGGTCCAGGTGATATTTAAGAGTGGCTGGCCCCAGGTGATATTTAAGAGTGGCTGGTCCAGGTAATATTTAAGAGTGACTGGCCCAGGTGATATTTAAGAGTGGCTGGCCCAGGTGATATTTAAGAGGGGCTGGCCCAGGTGATATTTAAGAGTGTCTGGCCCCAGGTGATATTTAAGAGCGGCTGGCCCCAGGTGATATTTAAGAGTGGCTGGTCCAGGTGATATTTAAGAGTGGCTGGCCCCAGGTGATATTTAAGAGTGGCTGGTCCAGGTAATATTTAAGAGTGACTGGCCCAGGTGATATTTAAGAGTGGCTGGCCCAGGTGATATTTAAGAGGGGCTGGCCCAGGTGATATTTAAGAGTGTCTGGCCCCAGGTGATATTTAAGAGCGGCTGGTCCCAGGTGATATTTAAGAGTGGCTCGCCCCAGGTGATATTTAAGAGCGGCTGGCCCCAGGTGATATTTAAGAGTGGCTGGTCCAGGTGATATTTAAGAGTGGCTGGCCCCAGGTGATATTTAAGAGTATCTGGCCCAGGTGATATTTAAGAGTGGCTGGCCCAGGTGATATTTAAGAGCGGCTTGTCCAGGTGATATTTAAGAGCGGCTGGCCCCAGGTGATATTTAAGAGTATCTGGCCTGTCATGACTGTCCTGATCAGGTCAGGGTACAGGAGACCACCACCCTACAGATTATCTGCCAAACCCCCAACAGAGGAGGAGAGATCTAGGGGTCTGAAGATGTGGGGGTTTTATGACACCTCACGCCCATAATAAAACTTAGGCCACAGAGAAATTCCTTTGTCCTTACAATGGAGAACTGGCCTCAGAACATTAAACATGCAATAAAGGGACTTTGGAACAATGGTTTCCGTCAGCCACAATGGTGGTCATGACGAGAGGTGGAATATTAAAATGTATGTAACTTTTGTATCGTTTTTAAAGGTTAAGAGATGACGTTATTATGAAAACATTGTACCTTTAAGAGTTTTCCCAGTATATGCCTGATGTTTATACATTGTACGTTGTGTAGAAAATATCCAAATCAAACAGAATGTTTTGGTAAAGATGAAATGTGAAGTTAGTGTCTAAAATTGGATATTTTCTAGAGCCAAAGCCTTGCCCCCTTTACTTGGTCCGCCCAGAGAATTGCCCTAAAGGCGGTTACACCCACTTCTGACCCGAGGGTATAAGACAGGAGAGTGAAGAATTAACATAGGAGACTATTGACCCCAAGCTGCAGCTAAGGTCTAACAAAGTCGACGAACCCCAAAACGAAACACAAGGTTGAAGACAAAGAATATATTTTTCTACACGAGCTACGGACGAGTAGCTGTGTCTAAGCGGGTGAATTCAAGCCGAACCACCCAGCCTCCACTCTCCATTGAATCGTGGTATCGACACCATTCGAGCCGAAGCTGTGAGCTCTGAGCTACAGAGCTGTCTGTCCTCAGAAGACCCCTTTCAGATCAAGGGCGAGGGATCAGACCATTTAGCCAAGAAGGACACTGACATCGTGAGGACAACCAGAGAGTTGCGCCGGAGAACTGCGTCATTTAGAAGCCTAAACGACCCACGCGGAGCTTCCCACCTGAGAACTCCAACACGTAATTACATCATTATATTCTGACCCATAAGAGCGGCAGTTCGGGGCAAGGCTAATTTTAAATAAGCATGGCTGACAAATGAACCCAAATGTATATTTCTCTCGTGTACTTCCTTTATTTCTCTCTCTTTAAAATCCCCATTTTGGGTAACAAGCGCCATAGTGTGTTGGCCCGTTATACTAAGTCCTAATCAATAGCTAGACTGTGTTTTGTGTATGTGTATTTTTATCATCATTTTAGCTTGCTAGTAAATAAATAATCAACTAAGATTGGTGTGGTAAATTCAGTGGTAAAGCCCGGGTCCGTGCAGATTCCCGGATTGTACGACGTTCAGATTATGAGACTGTAGAGGAAATTGATTAATTTAGCGACTGTTGTAATCGATATTCTGATATCCTTAGAGTTAATTTGGGAAATAGAAACTCAATCAAAACAATGTTCCCATGGTGCCCCAGGTTAATGAGTTAATAATTGCTTGATTCATTGCTTAATTCATTTAATCACGCAATTATAAACCGTTAATCATTCGATGAGCAACAGTCGTCACATTAACTAATACAACGTCACGACAGGCCCCAGGTGATGTTTAAGAGTGGCTGGCCCAGGTGATATTTAAGAGAGTCTGGTCCAGGTGATTTTTAAGAGTGGCCGGCCCAGGTGATATTTAAGAGCGGCTGGTCCCAGGTGATATTTAAGAGTGTCTGGTCCAGGTGATATTTAAGAGTGGCTGGTCCAGGTGATATTTAAGAGTGGCTGGCCCAGGTGATATTTAAGAGTGTCTGGTCCAGGTGATATTTAAGAGTGTCTGGCCCAGGTGATATTTAAGAGCGGCTGGCCCAGGTGATATTTAAGAGTGACTGGCCCAGGTGATATTTAAGAGTGTCTGGCCCAGGTGATATTTAAGAGTGGCTGGCCCCAGGTGATATTTAAGAGTGTCTGGCCCAGGTGATATTTAAGAGTGGCTGGCCCAGGTGATATTTAAGAGCGGCTGGCCCCAGGTGATATTTAAGAGCGGCTGGCCCAGGTGATATTTAAGAGTGACTGGCCCAGGTGATATTTAAGAGTGTCTGGCCCAGGTGATATTTAAGAGTGGCTGGCCCAGGTGATATTTAAGAGCGGCTGGCCCAGGTGATATTTAAGAGTATCTGGCCCCAGGTGATATTTAAGAGCGGCTGGCCCAGGTGATATTTAAGAGTGGCTGGTCCAGGTGATATTTAAGAGTGGCTGGCCCAGGTGATATTTAAGAGCGCTGGCCCAGGTGATATTTAAGAGTGACTGGCCCAGGTGATATTTAAGAGTGGCTGGTCCCAGGTGATATTTAAGAGTATCTGGCCCAGGTGATATTTAAGAGCGGCTGGCCCAGGTGATATTTAGGAGCGGCTGGCCCATGTGATATTTAAGAGCGGCTGGCCCCAGGTGCTCCAGTTGACTTGAGAGATGTGAAAGGTTAACACTTTTAGTCGTCTCTCCCTATTTGATTTCTAGACAAACAATCCTTTATCTGATCTTCCCTGTTTTTGTTTTGCTCACCTTTCTTTGGTTTGCTTCCTGTCTTTAAATTTGATGTTTTTTTTATTTTGTTTGTCTCTTAGTGGACACTCATGATGAGTGTCTTTTAGGTCCCAGTTGTTGTTGCTAGGCAACTTTCAGTGGAAAGAGTGTCTTTCAGAACCCCTCCAAAAAAATCACCTATTCCTCACCCAGGGCTAATG
>NW_021822882.1:49481-97008 GCF_901001165.1 Salmo trutta | reverse complement strand
AGGGAGAGTGGAGGGAGAGGGGAGGAGAGAGAGAGTGGAGGGAGAGGTGGAGAGAGAGAGAGAGTGGAGGGAGAGGTGGAGGAGAGAGAGAGTGGAGGGAGAGGTGGAGGAGAGAGAGAGTGGAGAGAGAGGTGGAGGAGAGAGAGAGTGGAGGGAGAGGTGGAGGAGAGAGAGAGAGGTGGAGGAGAGAGAGAGTGGAGGGAGAGGTGGAGGAGAGAGAGAGAGTGGAGGGAGAGGTGGAGGAGAGAGAGAGTGGGGGAGAGGTGGAGGAGAGAGTGGAGGAGAGAGTGGAGGAGAGAGTGGAGGAGAGAGAGAGTGGAGGGAGAGAGTGGAGGAGAGAGTGGAGGAGAGAGTGGAGGAGAGAGTGGAGGAGAGAGAGAGAGAGTGAGGGAGAGGTGGGAGGAGAGAGGAGTGGAGGGAGAGGTGGAGGAGAGAGAGAGTGGAGGGAGAGGTGGAGGAGAGAGAGAGTGGAGGGAGAGGTGGAGGAGAGAGAGAGTGGAGAGAGAGGTGGAGGAGAGAGAGAGTGGAGGGAGAGGTGGAGGAGAGAGAGAGAGGTGGAGGAGAGAGAGAGTGAGGAGAGAGGTGGAGAGGAAGAGGTGGAGGGAGAGAGAGTGGAGGGGAGAGGTGGAGGAGAGAGAGAGTGGAGGGAGAGGTGGGAGGAGAGAGTGGAGGGAGAGAGTGGAGGGAGAGGTGGAGGAGAGAGAGAGTGGAGGGAGAGGTGGAGGAGAGAGAGAGGGGAGGGAGAGGTGGAGGAGAGAGAGAGAGTGGAGGGAGAGGTGGAGGAGAGAGAGAGTGGAGGGAGAGGTGGAGGGAGAGAGAGAGTGGAGGAGAAGGTGGAGGAGAGAGAGAGAGTGGAGGGAGAGGTGGAGGGAGAGAGAGGAGAGGGGGAGGGAGAGGTGGAGGAGAGAGAGAGTGGAGGGAGAGGTGGAGGAGAGAGAGAGTGGAGGGAGAGGTGGAGGAGAGAGAGAGAGTGGAGGGAGAGGTGGAGGAGAGAGAGAGGGAGAGAGAGGGAGAGGTGGAGGGAGAGAGAGAGAGTGGAGGGAGAGGTGGAGGAGAGAGAGAGAGTGGAGGGGAGAGGTGGAGGAGAGAGAGAGTGGAGGGAGAGGTGGAGGAGAGAGAGAGTGGAGGGGAGAGGTGGAGGAGAGAGAGAGTGGAGGGAGAGGTGGAGGAGAGAGAGAGTGGAGGGAGAGGTGGAGGAGAGAGAGAGAGGAGGGTAACAGGCGGTTGGAGAGAAAGTTTTAGGTGGCACCAGATGGCATTTGAATACTCAACAGCCGACCACACACACACACACACACACACACACACACACACACACACACACACACACACACACACAAGTAACAACGAGGTGCAAATGGCACAGTAGTCTTTTTGTGACTTCCCATCCTCTAGAATTAGATATCTGTCCTCTCCCTCTCCCAAGCAGAGACAGATTCCCAGATAAAAATAGTCTGAAGTATTCCAGTCCTCCTCCCATTCTACAGCCAGGCTTTGAGATAGAGGGTGAGTGTCATATTATGGGTTAGCAGCCCAGTGTAAGCCTGGTGAGGAGGAGGACATCCTAACACGGCACCTCACTTTCCACAGTTCATTTCTGTACACCGCTAAATTATCAGTCACACACCTCATTCTCCACAGTTCACTCCTGTACACCAAAATCAGTCTAGGTCATAATGTCTGCACAACAGCTAAATGGGATCTTCGGGATTGCATAATTCAATGCAAAAATAAACCAATCAGCGCATATTATGCGAGCGCTCGCAATTTTGACCAATTCCCGCACTTTTAGCGCATAAAAGGGTCCAATCAAAAGCGTGTTCGTAATTTTGGATTGGGCCGTTTGGAAAATGGTTTTCCTCCTGGCCTGTCAGCGTATTCACGTGCGCAGATGATGGGTGATTGTTGATGGCTGACAGGCAATACAACGAACAGAAATCAATCTCATTTGTCAACAAAAATAATAGCTAACGACAGTGCGAAACAATTTCTAAATGTTTTTGAAAACTAGAGAAAGTCGACAATCAACAGTCACTTGGAATCAGCAGAGAATGTCTGAACAGTTCCCACAGCAGATTACCATGACTGACGTAGCAGGGAAGACTGTGGCAAACGCTAAAAGAATCACGGTGAGTGGCGTTTTACTCAAACTTTTACTCCGCTAACCTTGGCTTTATTAGGGTGGTCGGCCCTCTGCTCTCCCCAGTCTGTCCAGGGAGAGCGCTGCTCAAAACACTGAGTGCAATTTGTCAGCTTTGCCGTTTTCAACTCTCTGTAAAACTTACAACGAATCACGAAAGCACAATCGTTCTGGATGTTTTGGAAATGGAATAGTACCTATCAACCATAACTCTATTTTTACATTTTCTGTTTATCTCCCTTACGACCCATTCAGAACAAAAATCACAATCAAGAATTTGAAGACAACTGATTAGAAAGAAATGTTGATCCTCAAATTGAAAGTGATTGATTAGCATTGAATCTATTTGTTTTTTTTAAGAGGGAGAGAGTGAGTAGGAATGGGAGGTGCATCTGGTGTTGACAGCAAGCCCCAAGCCTGATGGAGAGGTGTGTGAGTGGATTATGACAGAGCTGTTGGTTCAGGAAAATAAACAGAAGTGAGCACTTTAGATGTTTCTAATAGTTTGTGTATTATGTATTCTGCTTAAAATCATCCTAAAACTGAGCACATATGAGTTATTTCTTTATATGAAATTAACGTGAGAAAAAAAACCATCACAAAATGTATAGCAGAATTTCAGAAAAGCTGCCGCAAAATCAAGTATTTTGGGCAGCAGAAATCACACAAAAAGACTGAAATCCTGGAGGGACTGAGTAAGGATCAGTCCACATGGGGGTCTTACAGTAAGGATCAGTCCACATGGGGGTCTTACAGTAAGGATCAGTCCACATGGGGGTCTTACGGTAAGGATCAGTCCACATGGGGGTCTTACGGTAAGGATCAGTCCACATGGGGGTCTTACGGTAAGGATCAGTCCACATGGGGGTCTTACGGTAAGGATCAGTCCACATGGGGGTCTTACGGTAAGGATCAGTCCACATGGGGGTCTTACGGTAAGGATCAGTCCACATGGGGGGTCTTACGGTAAGGATCAGTCCACATTGGGGGTCTTACGGTAAGGATCAGTCCACATGGGGTCTTACGGTAAGGATCAGTCCACATGGGGGTCTTACGGTAAGGATCAGTCCACATGGGGTCTTACGGGTAAGGATCAGTCCACATGGGGGTCTTACGGTAAGGATCAGTCCACATGGGGGTCTTACAGTAAGGATCAGTCCACATGGGGGTCTTACGGTAAGGATCAGTCCACATGGGGGTCTTACGGTAAGGATCAGTCCACATGGGGGTCTTACAGTAAGGATCAGTCCACATGGGGGTCTTACGGTAAGGATCAGTCCACATGGGGGTCTTACGGTAAGGATCAGTCCACATGGGGGGTCTTACGGTAAGGATCAGTCCACATGGGGGTCTTACGGTAAGGATCAGTCCACATGGGGGTCTTACGGTAAGGATCAGTCCACATGGGGGTCTTACGGTAAGGATCAGTCCACATGGAGGTCTTACGGTAAGGATCAGTCCACATGGGGGTCTTACGGTAAGGATCAGTCCACATGGAGGTCTTACGGTAAGGATCAGTCCACATGGGGGTCTTACGGTAAGGATCAGTCCACATGGAGGTCTTACAGTGTGATACCCTCAAAGTGACCAGACCCACAAGGTTAATCTGGTAGATTGTCAGTGTGAGTTACACCGTGCTATAAATGGAAACAAACACCACCACTGGTTAGGATTAGGAGTGTGTGTGTGTGTTTGGTGATTCCGGCTGGGTCAGGGTCAGCCCAGGTCTGTGCAGGGTCGTGGGTTGTGTGATGTGTGATGTGAGCCTGGGTCAGGGTTGTGGGTGGTGTAATGTGTGATGTGAGGCTGGGTCAGGGTCAGCCCAGGTCTGTGCAGGGTCGTGGGTGGTGTAATGTGTGATGTGAGGCTGGGTCAGGGTCGTGGGTGGTGTAATGTGTGATGTGAGGCTGGGTCAGGGTCGTGGGTGGTGTGATGTGAGGCTGGGTCAGGGTCAGCCCAGGTCTGTGCAGGGTCGTGGGTGGTGTGATGTGAGGCTGGGTCAGGGTCGTGGGTGGTGTAATGTGTGATGTGAGGCTGGGTCAGGGTTGTGGGTGGTGTAATGTGTGATGTGAGGCTGGGTCAGGGTTGTGGGTGGTGTGATGTGAGGCTGGGTCAGGGTCAGCCCAGGTCTGTGCAGGGTCGTGGGTGGTGTGATGTGAGCCTGGGTCAGGGTCGTGGGTGGTGTAATGTGTGATATGAGGCTGGGTCAGGGTTGTGGGTGGTGTAATGTGTGATGTGAGGCTGGGTCAGGGTTGTGGGTGGTGTAATGTTTGATATGAGGCTGGATGGAGCAGCAGAGGTATTTAGAGGAGCTGATGGTGAGCCAGGGATCACGGTTACCTGATCTCCGCAGGTGTGTGTGTGTCTGGCGTCAAGCTCAGATCAGTTTCAGTGGCACCGCCAGTGCTGTGAGGAGAAAGGCGCAGCGATACACTAGACACACACACTAACAAATAACACACATGCCTTCTCTGTCAGATGAATAAACACTCTCTCACACACTTTGTGTCTCATATATAATACAGAGTCACCACACCTTTGTAACAAGTTGGCTCTGTAAAATAGCGATATTATATTACACACCCACACACAGCTGAGTACCCGATGCAGGTCGACCCAGGCAGCTTGCCACACCCTGCTTAGTTCCACTGAACCAGACAGAACAGCACCTGAGATGATAGCCCCCCTCTCTCTCTCTCGCTGTGTGTGTATGTGAGATAGAGACACTCTGTCTGTCTGTCTGTCTCTATGTGAGAGAGGGTTGTGTTTTCCTCCAGTGTGAAATGCAGCACAGACGGCAACTATTAACTTACTAAAGCAGGAATGTGGGAGGTCCAGGACTTCCCATAAAAAGCTGTTTATGGTGCAGAGATTATGGTGCAGAGATTATGGTGCAGAACACACGTGTCATGCCTGTTACAGACTACACCATTACCTGTGGTCACTGTATCCTCCACCGATATCAATCCTTTCTAATCCATGACCTTCTCCATCCTAGTAGCCAATACTGGGACCATGACACCAAACGGTCAGTATGGGGCTATGGCCTATTGGACCACTGGAAAACTGGGCCCAACTTATACCAGTCTGTGTAAGTAGATAACACACACACACACACACACACCAACACACACACCAACACACACACCAACACACACACCAACACACACACCAACACACACACCAACACACACACACACACACACAGATCCCGAAGGCACGGTTAGGCTGATAAAAGACAATTACAGTGCAGTTTAAATGGAGAAAATCCCTCCTGTTTCTCTCTGGCTCTGACCACACACAGCTGTTTGAACCACCATCAACCTATAGCGCTCTATAGACTAGGTCTAATGTAGGGGAAATGGACCGTGAGAGTCGACCACACACCATCAAGTGGTCAAGGGTAAAGATTTATGAGGGCCAGTCAAGGGCAGAGTAGGGCTGGAAATTGCCAATGACCTCACGATACGATATTATCACAAAATGTAGGTGCTGATACGATATGTATTGCAATTCGATACTGTGATTTTATTGCAATTCGATGTTCCAAACATATTGCTCACCATATGTCTGCTCCAGACGCACAGAGAGAGCCATGAAAAAACGAGTTTTGATCAATCATGGAAATAAAAGTGCTAAAAATAAAATTGGCTCCATCTTTAAAAGAAGTCTGAGAACAAGCTATGAAGAATGACACTGGAGTTTTGGTGCAGGTACTACCAACCAGCGCAAAAATAATATTGCGATATTGTCAAAACTATTTTCGCATACACAAAATATCTATTATTTAGAACGCAAGTACAGGTGTTCGGACAGAGCGAGGGCCAGAGCGAGGGCCAGAGCGAGGGCCAGAGCGAGGGACAGTCTCTCCTCTTGTCAAGCAGCCTCCAACCCCTGAGCTGCTCCACTTCATTATGAGTACAATAAGAGGTCCCACTAACCCCACACACAATATCCTCATTTACACACAGACATCGCACACACACACACAATGGCCACTCCAGAGACAGAGATCTCACCAGCCACACACACACCAGACCAGAGATGGGGGAGGAGAGAAGGAACCGGAGAGAGACGGAGAGGGGTTGAGGGAGAAGGAACCGGAGAGAGACGTTGAGGGAGAAGGAACCGGAGAGAGACGGAGAGGGGTTGAGGGAGAAGGAAACTAAATATGAAGCGTCCCCATATAAACACAGCAACACCAGATCACAGTGATTGCAGCAGAGTGTGTGTGTGTGTGTGTGTGTGTGTGTGTGTGTGTGTGTGTGTGTGTGTGTGTGTGTGTGTGTGTGTGTGTGTGAGATTCACACCCAGACCCCAGCCGTCGTCCTGCCTGCCCTGTCACTGTGGAGAAAGTGACTGACTACTACTAACCCATTGCATCCCTGGGTCAGTAGTAGTCATATTACTGGTTAGAGGTCGACCGATTAAATCGGAATGGCCGATTTAATTAGGGCCGATTTCAAGTTTTCATAACAATCGGAAATCGGTATTTTTGGCCACCGATTTTTATTTTTTATATAAATATTTTTTAACTAGGCAAGTCAGTTAAGAACACATTCTTATTTTCAATGACGGCCTAGGAACGATGGGTTAACTGCCTTGTTCAGGGGCAGAACGACAGATTTTTACCTTGTCAGCTTGGGGATGCAACCTTACTGTTAACTAGTCCAATGCTCTAACCACCTGCTTTACATTGCACTCCACGAGGAGCCTGCCTGTTACGCGAATGCAGTAAGAAGCCAAGGTAAGTTGCTAGCTAGCAATAAACTTATCTTATAAAAATCAATCAATCATAATCACTAGTTAACTACACATGGTTGATGATATTACTAGTTTATCTAGCCTGTCCTGCGTTGCATATAATCGATGCGGTGCGCATTCGCGAAAAAGGTCTGTCGTTGCTCCAACTTGTACCTAACCATAAACATCAATGTCTTTCTTAAAATCAATACACAAGTATATATTTTTAAACCTGCATCTTTAGTTAATATTGCCTGCTAACATGAATTTCTTTTAACTAGGGAAAATGTGTCACCTCTGCAACAGAGTCAGGGTATATGCAGCAGTTTGGGCCGCCTGGCTCGTTGCGAACTGTGAAGACTATTTCTTCCTAACAAAGACAGCCGACTTTGCCAAACGGGGGATGATTTACAAAAGCGCATTTGCGAAAAAAGCACAATCGTTGCACGACTGTACCTAACCATAAACATCAATGCCTTTCTTAAAATCAAGACACAGAAGTATATATTTTTAAACCTGCATATTTAGCTAAAGAAATCCAGGTTAGCAGGCAATATTAACCAGGTGAAATTGTGTCACTTCTCTTCCGTTCATTGCACGCAGAGTCAGGGTATATGCAACAGTTTGGGCCACCTGGCTCGTTGCGAACTAATTTGCCAGAATTTTACGTAATTATGACATAACATTGAAGGTTGTGCAATGTAACAGGAACATTTAGACTTAGGGATGCCACCTGTTAGATAAAATACGTTACGGGTCCGTATTTCACTGAAAGAATAAACGTGAGAGTTTCCGGATTCGACCATATTAATGACCTAAGGCTCATGTTTCTGTGTGTTATTATGTTATAATTAAGTCTATGATTTGATAGAGCAGTCTGACTGAGCGATGGTAGGCACCAGCAGGCTCGTAAGCATTCATTCAAAATAGCACTTTCGTGCGTTTTGCCAGAAGCCCATTGCAATGCATTGCTCTGTTTATGACTACAAGCCTGTCAACTCCTGAGATTAGGCTGGTGTAACCGATGTGAAATGGCTAGCTAGTTAGCCGGGTGCGTGCTAATAGCGTTTCAAACGTCACTCGCTCTGAGACTTGGGAGTAGTTGTTCCCCTTGCTCTACATGGGTAACGCTGCTTCGAGGGTGGCTGTTGTCGATGTGTTCCTGGTTCGAGCCCAGGTAGGAGTGAGGAGAGGGACGGAAGCTATACTGTTACACTGGCAATACTAAAGTGCCTATAAGAACATCCAATAGTGAAAGGTATATGAAATACAAATCGTATAGAGAGAAATAGTCCTATAATAACTACAACCTAAAACTTCTTACCTGGGGATATTGAAGACTCATGTTAAAAGGAACCACCAGCTTTCATATGTTCACATGTTCTGAGCAAGGCACTTAAACGTTAGCTTTTTTACATGGCACATATTGCACTTTTACTTTCTTCTCCAACATTTTGTTTTTGCATTATTTAAACCAAATTGAACATGTTTCATTATTTATTTCAGGCTAAATTGATTTTATTGATGTATTATATTGAGTTAAAATAAGTGTTCATTCAGTATTGTTGTAATTGTCATTATTACAAATAAATAAATGTAAAAAAAACGGCCGATTAATCGGTAGTGGCTTTTTTTGGTCCTCCAATAATCGGTATCGGAGTTGAAAAATCATAATCGGTCGACCTCTATTACTGGTACCTAATCATTATCACCACCCTTGATCTCATTTCCAACCCCAGGCTGGTGATACGGTGCCTTACCAACAGGACCAGGACCTGTCTTCCTGTGTCATGTTGGTTCTATTCTTTCTAGTCGTAATAGCTAACCAAGGACAAAGCCTGATTTCAGATCAGTTGACCTAATGTAACCTCTCAGATAATATAATTTGTGCTAAATCAATTTACCAAACACTATCATCAATTGTTAGGAGGATACAAGTGATTGGTACTCATTAAAAATCAGGAAATAGACTATTTGACCATTTCCATTATAAAGATAAAACAGTTATGCTATATTCCTGACAGAGTTCCTGATTTTCAAGCCTGAATAAAAACAGTAATTCCTGATGACTCAGGATAGAAAGAAATCCCAGCATCAACAGGTTAGTGTCTGGTAACATTAGACACATAGCGAGCAGGCAGTGTCCTGTCTCATAGAACAGAGAGACAGATACATAAATAAAGAAGCTTACAGAACAAATCATCTCTATCTACAAACTATTAGATTGCTATCCAATATTGCTATATCCTATTTATAACATTCTCATTCTGGCAATGCGCATAGATTGTAATGAGTGGAGAGGTGTTGTTAAGGGTTAAAACTCCTAACCAGGCCTACAGAGCACAGCAACAGGAGAACTGGAGAGTGAGTGAGTGAGTGGTAGATGGAGAGATAAAGGCCTGCTGAGA
Source organism: Salmo trutta (assembly GCF_901001165.1). Taxonomy (NCBI): domain Eukaryota; kingdom Metazoa; phylum Chordata; class Actinopteri; order Salmoniformes; family Salmonidae; genus Salmo; species Salmo trutta. The sequence continues at coordinate 87,717 of NW_021822882.1, read as the reverse complement.
TTAAAGCCTTATAATAATGTGACTATTTAAGTCTATTATTAGGGCAGATTTGTGGTTAGATAATGCGTCGGTTAAAGCTCAACTGTGTTTGTCAACACGGTTAAGACAGCGAAGGAGTGGGACTTGCACACATACTTTATACACGTGTACATGACACCGCTCAAACACACTCGCTCTGGTATACACACATCCAACACATACACACTCTAGTCTTGGGTACACACACACTAGTAAAAGGGCCACTTGTGGTGGGACGTGGTGAAGTCATCAGCCCCCCTCCTCAGGGCTGTTTCTCTGGGGTAGGGGTGTACTGGAATGTGCCAGAAAGGGAAGGGGTGGAGGTTAGAGAGGAGAGCAGAAGCCATGGGGCTCACACAGTCTGTCCGTCAGGCACTACAGAACAGGCATGGCTGTATATAAGCCACAGAGCCACTACAGAACAGGCATGGCTGTATATAAGCCACAGAGCCACTACAGAACAGGCATGGCTGTATATAAGCCACAGAGCCACTACAGAACAGGCATGGCTGTATATAAGCCTCAGAGCCACTACAGAACAGGCATGGCTGTATATAAGCCACAGAGCCACTACAGAACAGGCATGGCTGTATATAAGCCACAGAGCCACTACAGAACAGGCATGGCTGTATATAAGCCACAGAGCCACTACAGAACAGGCATGGCTGTATATAAGCCACAGAGCCACTACAGAACAGGCATGGCTGTATATAAGCCTCAGAGCCACTACAGAACAGGCATGGCTGTATATAAGCCACAGAGCCACTACAGAACAGGCATGGCTGTATATAAGCCACAGAGCCACTACAGAACAGGCATGGCTGTATATAAGCCACAGAGCCACTACAGAACAGGCATGGCTGTATATAAGCCACAGAGCCACTACAGAACAGGCATGGCTGTATATAAGCCTCAGAGCCACTACAGAACAGGCCATGGCTGTATATAAGCCACAGAGCCACTACAGAACAGGCATGGCTGTATATAAGCCCTCAGAGCCACTACAGAACAGGCATGGCTGTATATAAGCCACAGAGCCACTACAGAACAGGCATGGCTGTATATAAGCCACAGAGCCACTACAGAACAGGCATGGCTGTATATAAGCCACAGAGCCACTACAGAACAGGCATGGCTGTATATAAGCCTCAGAGCCACTACAGAACAGGCATGGCTGTATATAAGCCTCAGAGCCACTACAGAACAGGCATGGCTGTATATAAGCCACAGAGCCACTACAGAACAGGCATGGCTGTATATAAGCCACAGAGCCACTACAGAACAGGCATGGCTGTATATAAGCCACAGAGCCACTACAGAACAGGCATGGCTGTATATAAGCCACAGAGCCACTACAGAACAGGCATGGCTGTATATAAGCCACAGAGCCACTACAGAACAGGCATCACTGTTGTGTTGTACACAAAACAAAATAACCACATTATTCTTGGGAGAGATCACCCCATAAGATAAGAGAGGCCTGCTTCATCTCAAGTCCCTGTGATGTCAGGCATAGCCTTTGTTGTAGTGAAATAAAAAATATGCAGAGTTGGCATTAAATGTGTGACTGAGCTTCCTGATGGATGCTGTATGTATGGGGGAAGTTGGTTAGTAATGTGTGACTGAGCTTCCTGATGGATGCTGTATGTATGGGGGAAGTTGGTTAGTAATGTGTGACTGAGCTTCCTGATGGATGCTGTATGTATGGGGGAGGTTGGTTAGTAATGTGTGACTGAGCTTCCTAATGGATGCTGTATGTATGGGGGAAGTTGGTTAGTAATGTGTGACTGAGCTTCCTGATGGATGCTGTATGTATGGGGGAGGTTGGTTAGTAATGTGTGACTGAGCTTCCTAATGGATGCTGTATGTATGGGGGAAGTTGGTTAGTAATGTGTGACTGAGCTTCCTGATGGATGCTGTATGTATGGGGGAAGTTGGTTAGTAATGTGTGACTGAGCTTCCTGATGGATGCTGTATGTATGGGGGAAGTTGGTTAGTAATGTGTGACTGAGCTTCCTGATGGATGCTGTATGTATGGGGGAAGTTGGTTAGTAATGTGTGACTGAGCTTCCTGATGGATGCTGTATGTATGGGGGAAGTTGGTTAGTAATGTGTGACTGAGCTTCCTGATGGATGCTGTATGTATGGGGGAAGTTGGTTAGTAATGTGTGACTGAGCTTCCTGATGGATGCTGTATGTATGGGGGAGGTTGGTTAGTAATGTGTGACTGAGCTTCCTAATGGATGCTGTATGTATGGGGGAAGTTGGTTAGTAATGTGTGACTGAGCTTCCTGATGGATGCTGTATGTATGGGGGAGGTTGGTTAGTAATGTGTGACTGAGCTTCCTAATGGATGCTGTATGTATGGGGGAAGTTGGTTAGTAATGTGTGACTGAGCTTCCTGATGGATGCTGTATGTATGGGGGAAGTTGGTTAGTAATGTGTGACTGAGCTTCCTGATGGATGCTGTATGTATGGGGGAAGTTGGTTAGTAATGTGTGACTGAGCTTCCTGATGGATGCTGTATGTATGGGGGAAGTTGGTTAGTAATGTGTGACTGAGCTTCCTGATGGATGCTGTATGTATGGGGGAAGTTGGTTAGTAATGTGTGACTGAGCTTCCTGATGGATGCTGTATGTATGGGGGAAGTTGGTTAGTAATGTGTGACTGAGCTTCCTGATGGATGCTGTATGTATGGGGGAGGTTGGTTAGTAATGTGTGACTGAGCTTCCTAATGGATGCTGTATGTATGGGGGAAGTTGGTTAGTAATGTGCTTCACAACATACGAGAGAGAGCAGGAACAAACTTATGCCGGAATTTCAGGAATGAGCTGACTTAACTAGAGAGCTTGATGGTCACTGTTTGACCTATTTGGAATCCCCATATAATCATGGCTTCTTTTTACAGTGTCATCGTTCACGGTTGTTCACCTTTGATAGGCCTCAGACTACAGACCAGCTGACAGATTGACTATAGCCACATTTGTTGCATGCTTGATACAGAGCATATTTATGATTAGCTTGAGTTGATCATATTATTGTAGTTGAGATCACCCAAAGCTATCTATGATCTTTTGTCACATTAGGCCAATATCACATTACATCTCAAAACAACACTCATATCTCCCTCACTAGCTTTAAGCACCAGCTGTCAGAGCAGCTCACAGATCACTGCACCTGTACATAGCTCATCTGTAAGTAGCCCATCCAACTACCTCATCCCCATGCTGTTATTTATTTTGCTCATTGGCACCCCAGTATGTCTACTTGCACATCTATCACTCCAGTGTTTAATTGCTATATTGTAATTATTTCGCCACTATGGCCTATTTATTGCCTTACCTCCCTTATCCTACCTCATTTGCACACATTGTATATAGACTTTTTCTATTATATTGTTGACTGTATGTTTGTTTATTCCATGTGTAACTCTGTTGTTTGTGTCGCACTGCTTTGCTTTATCTTGGCCAGGTAGCAGTTGTAAATGAGAACTTGTTCTCAACTAGCCTACCTGGTTAAATAAAGGTCAAATAAAATAATAAAAAAACATCTTTGGAACAAGTGCAAAAACAAAACATGCAAAACTTCTTCACTAATTAGACAGGAGATTTTGCTCATACTACTTGACTATAGACCTACACAACATCTAAGATCAACCAGTCAGGGATGACATGATTACCAGTCACTTTGAATATGAAAGTGTGCCGCTGATAGTGAAATGATACTAATCTAACGCACAGCAGAGATGTACAAACTCTGACCACTTCCTCTTCCGATGCCGTACAGTACAAACCCACCTGCACCAGATAGACACGGGCCATTCACACAGACACCGTGAAGTCAGGCGTCGCACTATGTGAAAGCCGCAAGGCCGGAGTCCAACTACAGTTCACTTCCGCTCTTGAGTAAAAACAATGTGATGCAGTAAAGGCCAATTCTCATTCATTTGTTTCAGTTGGAGTGGTAGTGTTTGTACAGTGATTGAGTCAGTGCGGAGTGGACAGATGCATTAACATGGGAATTACGTTGGTCGGTGGGTGTGAATGAAGTGAAGGGTGCAGTCGTCCCGACACGTTAAAGAAGCCAAGCCGTGATGGATAGTGTAGATAGACTGGTGGTGTAGTTCATACATTATTGTGCAGGCATGTGTTTTAAAAAAGAAACAAATGTAACAATGCAATGGTCTCTACACCTTTGATGATTTCCATAAAACGGTTTCCCAGCCAGTGATCTGTGAGCTACAGGCTTACTTTTGGGGGGTGCTAGCATAATATAGCCTTCCCTGTGGCTCAGTTGGTAGAGCATGGTGTTTGCAACGCCAGCATGGTGTGTGCAACGCCAGGGTTGTGGGTTCGATTCCCACGGGGGCCAGTACAAAAAAAAAATGCTTGAAATGAAATGTATGAAATGTATGCATTCACTACTGTAAGTCGCTCTGGATAAGAGCGTCTGCTAAATGACTAAAATGTAAATGTAATAACCAGAGGTGACTTCCCTGCCAGATTTAATACTTGCTCACCCAATCAGGCTTGTTTAAAATATAGAGATTTTTAAATGAACTTGATTTGTTGGTTGTGTTGTCTCCTGATATTCAGAAATGTTAAATGTGTAGTAGGGAGTTCCTGGGATCGAGCCTAATTGGTTACATCTCAATTACATGGTAAATAACAAGCATAGCCTACAGTTGAGAAGTCCGCAATTTGGCAAATATGAAATAGCTGATGTCGAGTTGCGGCTGTCAGTGAGACGCATCTATAGGCAATATTACAAAAGTCACATATATTCCAAATGACTTAAGTGTGAAGTGTATAGTTTATTCCCATTAGTAGGATACACCAGGACTAATCTCTTGGCACTAGCGGAGAGCGTCGGCCATATCTCTGGTGAGTGCGCGTATTCACCGTCTTTATCATTGGGCGAGTCAGTGCCACTGGAACGTTTAGGACAATAATTTCCGCCTCAATTGTTGATGGACGTCATATCGTACAATGTGTCTCCCCTTTTCGTAGGCCTAGATTACATGGTTACATTGAAGACAAGGTTGTTTTTATTGATCTCAGTTTGCCAGTGTCAGCAGAGTAGCCTAGGACTAACCTGTCATTTTTGTAGTAGGCTATTAAAGATTCTGATAATGTCCCCAGACATGTAAAGTGTTGTAGAATTGCATGAAATGTGTTTATAAAAGGCTAAAACACTTCACCGGATCCTCTAACTAGGGCTGAGCTGCTTCCCCAAACATGAAACTCAAGCGCCACCTATGATGCTGTGTATTTCATTGTTTACTGTCGGACTCAGATAGTTGGTCTGTTTTGTCAGCCCCAGCCATTTCTGCCTACATTACTGATCAGAACTAAAGTGAAAGCGAGATGAAACGTTTAATTGCTAGAAATATGCCTAAGGCGTTACTGTAAACTGCAAGCATATGAGAAACGGCAGGATTTGGGATTCCATTGAAACTTTCACCCGTCTCTCTAGCTCAGCGGCCTTCATAACTAACCAAGCATGGTGTCCACAAAGTAAACCAACACAAATTATTCACTTGCATTTTCCCGTCTCTAACTAAATCTATGTATTGTGCGAATGACAACTTAATCTGAACGGTGAATTAAGAGTGAATTGGGCCGATTTAAGAAGCTTCGGAAATGTGGCCAGAGACTTTTTACGAACGGGTGAGGGGGGATCCCAACATGGACTGGGTCCGTGCAACATGCCACGGCTGGGTCCGTGCACAGGTACTTTGCACAACTTATTGAAGCACGATACAAACAAAGCACAAATTAATCAGATTCCGATTATGACAGGGTCGTACATAAAACAACATTTGATGTTTCTGATAAAATAGATCCTGACGGTGGCTAAATGTGGCCACATATGTAAAAGCCCATTCGACCAAACAACGGAGAAATACAAACTTGACGGGATGCATAGGATGACAAACAAGCAGAACCCTGTAAATGATCAAATTTGACAAAAAGCTTAAACAACCCCGGTAGCTAGGTCTAATCTTCCATAAAGTGTCTGGTTCATATGATTAACTACAACTCGAGCATTAAAGTGGATGTCCGCTTGCAAAAGCTTCCATTTTGAATGTCTCGCTAAATTCGACTAAAGCAACTCAACGTCAGCCACATCAACAGGTCGACAATCAATCCACATTGATATATTTCCAGCAAACTACACACAGTAAGTATAAACAACACTTTTGCATCAACTTCAGTTGTATCAACATATCCAACTTAACTGGAGAACGTGTTGAATACTGTATAGCTACAATGTATCAACATATCCAACATACCTGGAGAACGTGTTGAATACTGTATAGTTACAATGTATCAACATATCCAACATACCTGGAGAACGTGTTGAATACTGTATAGCTACAATGTATCAACATATCCAACATACCTGGAGAACGTGTTGAATACTGTATAGTTAATGTATCAACATATCCAACATACCTGGAGAACTTGTTGAATACTGTATAGTTACAATGTATCAACATATCCAACATACCTGGAGAACGTGTTGAATACTGTATAGCTACAATGTATCAACATATCCAACATACCTGGAGAACGTGTTGAATACTGTATAGCTACAATGTATCAACATATCCAACATACCTGGAGAACGTGTTGAATACTGTATAGCTACAATGTATCAACATATCCAACATACCTGGAGAACGTGTTGAATACTGTATAGCTACAATGTATCAACATATCCAACATACCTGGAGAATGTGTTGAATACTGTATAGCTACAATGTATCAACATATCCAACATACCTGGAGAATGTGTTGAATACTGTATAGCTACAATGTATCAACATATCCAACATACCTGGAGAATGTGTTGAATACTGTATAGTTACAATGTATCAACATATCCAACATACCTGGAGAACGTGTTGAATACTGTATAGTTACAATGTATCAACATATCCAACATACCTGGAGAATGTGTTGAATACTGTATAGTTACAATGTATCAACATATCCAACATACCTGGAGAACGTGTTGAATACTGTATAGCTACAATGTATCAACATATCCAACATACCTGGAGAACGTGTTGAATACTGTATAGCTACAATGTATCAACATATCCAACATACCTGGAGAACGTGTTGAATACTGTATAGCTACAATGTATCAACATATCCAACATACCTGGAGAACGTGTTGAATACTGTATAGCTACAATGTATCAACATATCCAACATACCTGGAGAACGTGTTGAATACTGTATAGCTACAATGTATCAACATATCCAACATACCTGGAGAACGTGTTGAATACTGTATAGCTACAATGCAATGAACTCACGTCGGTTAGCTAACTGTCAAATGCACGGCTAATGTTAGCAAGCTAACCAGTTAGTTAAATGTATTTAACAACTTATGACTTTTGTTCATCACTTAATAATTGACAACAGACCGAAAAACAGGCGAAGACAACCAACAAGTTCATGATCAAGTTCATCCAGACAAAAGTGGTCGACTTGTGTTTTGCACAAACTTACCCGAATCTCCGGGGGTTTTCATTTTGAGTGTTGCAAGCTAGTTAACGTTAGCTAGCGAGCTTGATGGAGCTCAAGTCAGTAGCGTTTGTGGAAGGAAAAGTCTGAGCTCTTCCTTTGGTTCGGATTGGAAAAACGAGGGGGGAACAAGCTAACGTTAAACTTTCCACCGTTGCGCCACTCGCGGGCCCCTTTGCTTCCACTTTCTTTCCCAATACCCCCTTCCCCAACTGTAGCGATCGAGGTAACGTTACTTTCCCCGAATCGCATTCAGTTGATGAAGCTCACTGCTGTTTGTCCCACGGCAACTTGGGCTTGTCCTGTTCGAGGTGCAGCGGAACACGGTCAACCGTCCCAACAAGCACACGAACCGAAAACCCTTCTTTCCTTGTTTGCATATACTTTCACGAACTGTCGAGTTGTTTACTCCGTCTCAATCGCATCTTCCCAGTTGTTTGACATATCGTCGCTAAAATAACCGTTCTGTAGAATAGCAGTCGTCCTCTCTTTAGACTTTCTTTCTTCCTCCACTCACTAACATTCTGTACTCTGTGGCTACTCTTTCTCCTCCCCCCGGTTCCTCTCTCTCGGGTGTCGTGTTTCGCTCCCTCCTCACCGGGCCGCCCACACGGAGAGGGAGAGGGGGGCTCTAAGGGGCGGGTCACACCCACTCACCACGAGCCAGGGTGGCGTCACTGCTGCGGCGTCGCCATAGAGACCGCCACAGCGACACTGCCGTGGTGACATCATATCCGCGTCCTACGATTCTAGGACGTCATCACGTCCTTTTACGTCAATCGCAGGTACTTTCTTCTAATTATCTCTTTTCATTTCATGGTAATTGTATCTATTGATGTGGCCAGATTATTAAACCACTGTACAAATGCACAAGGCATTATAACACTAGACTCTGAGCATATTGCAACAGGAACTAAACCACATTTATACAGACTTCCCCCTCTATTTCACATGGTCTACTACATCTCCCTGCTGCATTTGGTGGCAGTGATGGGATAGTCCCTGGCCACCTACCATCTCAGACCTTTTAGAAAGCGTAGGCCTTCCATTGAACACCATGTGGGGCTGCCTCTGAAACCGAGAGACGATCATATCCGAAATATAAGATATATCACCTTATGAAATGTCCAGCTTCATGGCCTACATGCATGGCGCCAGCTCGCTATATTTGTCATCAGCTAGTTAGGAGAAAGTATTGCAAATATACAACCTGGTGTCCTGTCACTCAGGCACTAGTCTGTGGCACTGATGCAGAACTGTCACATTGTCAACAAGTGCATGTGAGAGAGGTGGCGTCATACATGGCAGGTGAAGTGTGTCTCATGAGCCCTATGTACAACCCCAGCTGCTCATAAGAACAGCACAGTAAAGGGTCATCTACTGTGTGTGTGTGTGTGACACAGACCAATGCACAGGGACATCAACAGGATAACACTGCTGTGTAAAACACATTTAACAAGCCCTCTTCCCATGGTGTGATTTACAAACAGGATCTCTGTCCTCCACTAGCTATTCTTCAGGAGGGCAGGAAGTCACTCTGTTTTCCCAGATAAGCATCAGAGAGCTGGGAGAGAGGTTCTATCTGGGACGCAGCATTCCCAAATCCAGGAAACGGCGAGCACCATCCCGTCCTGTCTCTTCCTGAGCAGAAGGGCCAGCCTTGTGTTTTCCCATGCCAGTACTCCCTGTCAACCACATTTAGTGGAACATTAGCCACAGCATTGTTTTCTTGCCCCCCTCTTTCTCTTTCTGTCTCTCTCTCACTCTTCATCTCTGTCATCACTCACTTTCTCTGCCTATGTCTCTCTAGTCTTCTCTTTCATTCTGTTGTCCTCTCTTTGTCCATCCACCTCTCCTCCTATCTCCATATCGCTCTTTCATTTGAAGAGCACTTCAGCATCCCCCAAGCTCTTCACAGAGGAAGTATGGTTGGAGAGAGAAGCGAGAGATGAAGAATAAAGAAAAAGAGTGAGTCAGGGATGAAACATGAAATTAAACCATTAAAACGGTGGAGAACAAATGGCCTTTCTGTCCATCTATCAATTGCTCATGTGTGTGTGTGCATTCATGTGTACGAGTGTCCACCCCCTTCTAAAAGGTGCTCTATGGTAACCCAAGTAGAGGAGATTACATTTTCATAGAAATCCAAAGCACAGTACATTCTGAACACTGATAAACACACACAGTGCCTCCCTCCACCCCTGTCCTCCTCTCTCTACCCCTGTCCTCTACCCCTGTCCTCCTCCCTCCTCCCTCCACCCCTGTCCTCCTCCCTCCACCCCTGTCCTCCTCCCTCCACCCCTGTCCTCCTCCCTCCACCCCTGTCCTCCTCCCTCCTCCCTCCACCCCTGTCCTCCTCCCTCCACCCCTGTCCTCCTCCCTCCACCCCTGTCCTCCTCCCTCCACCCCTGTCCTCCTCCCTCCTCCCTCCACCCCTGTCCTCCTCCCTCCACCCCTGTCCTCCTCCCTCCACCCCTGTCCTCCTCCACCCCTGTCCTCCTCCCTCCACCCCTGTCCTCCTCCCTTCTCCCTCCACCCCTGTCCTCCTCCCTCCCTCCCTTTCCTCCTCCCTCCACCCCTGTCCTCCTCCACCCCTGTCCTCCTCCCTCCCTCCCTGTCCTCCTCCCTCCACCCCTGTCCTCCTCCACCCCTGTCCTCCTCCCTCCACCCCTGTCCTCCTCCCTTCTCCCTCCACCCCTGTCCTCCTCCCTCCCTCCCTGTCCTCCTCCCTCCCTCCCTGTCCTCCTCCCTCCACCCCTGTCCTCCTCCCTCCTCCCTCCACCCCTGTCCTCCTCCTTCCACCCCTGTCCTCCTCCCTCCACCCCTGTCCTCCTCCCTCCACCCCTGTCCTCCTCCCTCCACCCCTGTCCTCCTCCCTCCACCCCTGTCCTCCTCCCTCCTCCCTCCACCCCTGTCCTCCTCCCTCCACCCCTGTCCTCCTCCCTCCACCCCTGTCCTCCTCCCTCCACCCCTTTCCCACCTCTGTAATCCTTCTCCCTCTCGCCGGCTGACCCTATTCTGTTTATCATTCACCTTTCTCTCTCTCCCCACTCTTTTCTATTCACTCTTGCCCATGTTCTCCACTTCTTGCTCTCTATCTTCTCCTCCCCCGACCCTCTCTCCTCCCCTCTCTTCCTTTTCAATTCAATGTGCTTTATTGGCATGAAATACAGGTAAATATTGCCAAAGCAAAAGAGTCTGAGTATTCTTTTTCTCTCCCACTCCACCCTCTGTTGCTGTGCCATCACCCCCCCTCTCTCACACCTCTTTCTTATTCTTCCTCTCATTCTGTTCTTCGCCGCCTCTCCCTTGCCTACCTCGCCTTTTCTCCCTCTCTCATCCCTCAGTCTTTCTCTCATGTCAAGTTTGAAGTCGTACAATGCTGTCAAGGTTATGTACTTGTGTTAACTACATAATGTATTACTCACATTCTCCAGACAGTTTTTACATAAAACCCACTGATCATGTTTCATAACAACTGTTGAATTCAAAGTCAACAGGACTTGTCATCTTTTTAATTACAGCATGTCAATATAAAAGCACAAGGACTGCCAATGACATTCATGCCAATATCAAGAGAGTCCTGTTTCTATCAGGTGAATAATGTGTGAGGAAAGATTAATGAGTAACAATTCAAAGCTAACACTTTTTCCTATGTTACCTAATATTTGTTTTCACAACGTTGTTATTGTGTAGTAACATACATTCTACCACAGGTTTGTTGTGTTGACTGGCTGGATAGAACACATCTCTCTTTGGGCAGTGGAAACACATTGGTCCAGTCTCTTGGCTGAAATCCTGCTTGAAGGTTCCCTGGATGCTGCTGTTGGTTGTGTACTGATGTATCTGTATTGATATTCCATGACAGAGTATTCTCAGCCACGGTTACTCTTAAGGACGTGTTCATCTGAAAGAGTCATTCCTCAGATCCTGATTTTAAAACATCTTCATGCTTTCCCACACGTTTGCCTAATCTTCCCTCTTTCTCTCTTTCCCTCTCTCGCTCCTTGCTTTTTATCCTGTTCTTCCCTCCGTGCTTGGAGAGTCTCTCCGTTCCTAATGGGAATGACAGACAGACGCTGTGGAGAGAAAGACAGAAAGAACCGGGACACTGGAGCACCCCACAAACATCACCCGCTGACCCCCTTCCCCAGCTAGACCCTCCAGCCCCCCTCCAATATCACCAGACCATATCCCCCCTAAACCCTGGATGAACCTGATAGATTTACACCAAAACATCCCTCTCCCTTTAAATAGGGGTGTCCAGAACTAGACTCCCAGTGAGCTGCAGGGTCTGTTGGCTTTTTTCCAACCCATCTCTAACACTCCTTATTCAGTAGAGGGTTGGCCCACCCTGATTTAGGAAAACCTACAGACCCGTAGAGAGCTCAGTCTCGTAGCCCATACGGCAGTGTTAGTGTGCTGGGCCAGAACAAAACCCTGCACACCCTGTGTGTCTCCGAGAGCCAGGACTGAATATACAGTGAGCCCTAATGCCTCCCTTGGTCTGTCTGTGGCGCTCCAACACAGATTACTCTGTAATTACCAGGGACAATGGGTGTGGTACCCCACTCAGCATCGCACCACAGGTGTGCTCTCTCACACACACACACACACACACACACACACACACACACACACACAGAGATTAGGCCTACAGCAAACAGTGGATATCAACCAGGATTAGGCCAAATACCTGAACAGGGCATTATATGGTGTAATATGCTATGATTCATATGGCTGATGACGTCAAACACAAACACACACACAAGAAGGGATATTAAGAGGTAAAAGCTATGATCCTTTTGACCTTGATTTCTCAATCAGTGTATTACCACATTGTTATTATTATCATAAAAATGTCTACTTAACACCTCAGCTTGGAAAGAGAGAGACACTTTGAGGGGACTGGGAAAGAGGGTTCAAGTAGATGAGAAGGATTAGAGGAGGCCAAAGAATGAAAGAGTTGGCGGTTGAAAGGACAACAAGCTGCCGGGTGTTGGAGGGTGGTGGTTGATGCCCCTGTGAAAGAAGGGAGAGGGGGAAAGTGTTGAGAGCAAGTAGAGATGGGGAGAATAAGAGTGAGGAGTAGAGAGAGAGAGTCAATGGGCTCTTTGTCATCAAATAACTTGTTTCTCTCTGTCTGTCTCTGCCTTTCTTTCTCTCTCCTTCTAGGGTCAAGTTTTAAGGTCTCTATCATCTTCAACCAATTTGAGATTTGTCTGTACGTATGTCTTTGTGTCAGTCAACATTGTCCAGCAGGAGAATTCCTCTGTAGTCTCCCTACCTGTGGCATTGGCATGCACTCTCTACACAGCTTCCCTGTGTGCATGTTCAGTCTCTCACCATTCTTCTACTCCTTTATCTCTCTCTCACCCGTCTATAACGGCCCCCTTTTCAGTATTCTCTCACTTTCTCTCTTTCTTATGTTCATGTTTTTTCATGTTTAATGTTCACCCCCCATCCTCTCTCCCTTTCCCCGGTCTCTTTCTGTCCCCTTTTCACTCTTTCCTCTCTTTCTGCCTCCCTTTTCCCTGTTCCTCTCTCTACCAGCTGGTATTTGCACATGAGTAATGGGATTACCACAGTGAGCGTTGGAGCAGGGAGAGAGAGGGGGGGGTCACAGTGGAGAAGACGTAACAGAGGAAGAGAGAGGGGCAACAGTAGGGGGGTTAAGGTGGAGAGAAGGACTGATAAATGAGGAAGTAAACAATTCTGGGTATTCTGATGATTGTAAACGGAATGTCACAGATTGAGTTTTGCTGGTGACATGCAAAGAATCCACGCATACACACACACACACACACACACACACACACACACACACACACACACACACACACAATACGTGTCCTAGTATACCCACAGAAGTCCACCTGACTCTCTCTTTTAGAAGACAGCTTCTATGTAGCACTGGCATTCCAATGCATGCCAGCTTAAAACCAGCCCTGGGCACTATTTCCATCACCCTAGAGCTAGACAGAAAGCCACACATTTAATGTAGGATTACCATAGCAATGACCGAGCTAGTAAAGAACAAAAAGCTCATTTTGCAGTCTGGAAAAAGTGTGCAGGGTGGACCGTAATAAAATGGTGAGGTGGAAAGAGAGGGTAATGTGAACGCTGGAGAGAGGCACAGAGAATGTGTGTTATATTAAACCAATGTCTGGCAGTGTGTCAAGCCTGTAATACACTGAGTAAGAGAATTAAAGGTCCAATGCAGCTGTTTTTTATCCCAATAGCAAATCATTTCTGGGTAACAATTAAGTACCTTACTGTGATTGTTTTCAATTAAAATGGTAAAAATATATATATTTTTAGCAAACCGCAATTTCTCAAGCAAGAATTTTGCTAGGACTGTCTGGGAGTGGTCAGAGTGGGGAGGGGGAAACTGAAAACTAGCTGTTATTGAGTTTTGGAACTCTCATTCTTATTGGTCTATTAACCAATTGATGCTGGTAATGCCACCAGGCAGGCCAAAACTCCATCCCGCCAAAACAGGCTCAAATTTCAGGCAGTCTTATCAAACGGCTCTTACAAAAAAAATCCATTATCAGAATTTTCACAGTATTATTCCAACCTCATAGTGGGGCAGTACAGTATGTACAGCATAAAACACAGGTAAATCACATTTTGGACTGCACTGGGCCTTTAATGGCAGAAAGACCGTGTTCATTTAGCCATCAAGACATGACACTGACAGGAGTAGAAAGAAGAGCTATAAAGTAGGAAGTTAATTTGGGGGTTTTAAGGTTGCGCTGGGTGTGGGCAGAGACCGAGAGGGAGAACGTGAGCAAGGCAGAGAGGGTGTAAAAGGAGAGAGAGGTATGCCTGGCACTGTGACAGTTGCTATATTGAGCATAGCGTGTGTGTTGACAGTGTCTCCTGTATCTCACAGAGGAACAAACTCTTCCTATTGGCACAGCTGTGAGCTTCCCTTCTCTCACCCTCCTACTACCCCTCTCATTCCTTCTCTCCCCCTCTAACCCCTCACTGACCAAATTGTTCTCACCCTTCCTCTCTCAAAACCACCTCTCCCCTCTCCTCTATTGTATCATCCTCTACCTCTCTCCTTTTTACCCCCCTTTCTCCATTTATTCCCCCTCCCCCTATCTCTTCTACACATGTCATAGCAGGGCTAGAATTAGATCAGGCAACTGTACCCCTCTCAGATGAGCTGGCTGGGTGAGAGAGTGAGAGAGTGAGAGAGTGAGAGAGTGAGAGAGTGAGAGAGTGAGAGAGTGAGAGAGTGAGTGTGTGAGAGAGAGAGGTCTGAGTCAGATCCAATCAGGGCCGCCCCTCGCCCCTTCTCTCATCCCCATCACATCATCAGAGCAGGGCCACAGGGCCACTCACCCCCTCCTACCGGATTACACCCCTTTCATCACCCCCTCACCCCACTACCAAATGAAACTCATGCCCTGTTCATCTCATGCTCTCAGAGCCAGTCGGAGTGTGTTCAGATAGAATGTTCTAAGACTAGGAGGCTGTGGTTGGGACCCTGATCCTTCTGGTTGTGCTGTGTGGCATCATTGGCATGTAGACAGCAGGTCTGTGGGTGGTTCAGCTATGTGTCATAGTGTGACAGGCCAGTAGCAGTGTCAGTCTCGGGGCGGACTGCTCTCACTGGAACATGGAACTGCTGTGTTCCACTGGTGAGTCTGGTGTGTGCTGCCCTCCCTCACCCGGGCATGGCTGTGGGTGGTGTAGTAATGTGTCATAGCTGCAGGGGTGGGTTGTGGATTCCTCTCGTGTGTGAGTGTGTTGTGTGTGCTTTTAAAAAAAGTTGAAGTTCTGTACAATGGGTTCATTTGTGGTGGGTGCTGATGTAACACATTATGTTCAATGGATTTATTCCCTTTGTAGATGTTGTATTGTGGAGAGTTATGGTGTACAGTAAATGCTAACAAAACGAACATATTAAGTTGACACTGTATAGCATACTGTGTTTAGAATTGTGCTAAATGTGCTTATTGTAAACACAGTTTATGCCCTACTGTTGGAAGCAGTAGGTCTCCCCCTCCAGGGTGGGTACTGTTCTGCAGTCCTGGTGTGTTCTGTTGGTATGTCTATCAGTGTTGAGGGGTACAGCCTTGGTTTCAACAGAGCTACTTACTGTTCTGGAGTAGATTTCTCTGTACTCTGGCTGTTGTGAGGGATGTGTAATGTCTGGGTGGACGGGTTTCCCTGTTGTGCCCACTCCCTGTGTGGT
Organism: Salmo trutta; assembly: GCF_901001165.1. Lineage (NCBI taxonomy): Eukaryota > Metazoa > Chordata > Actinopteri > Salmoniformes > Salmonidae > Salmo > Salmo trutta. Next base: position 71,946 of record NW_021822882.1, on the reverse strand, counting down.
TCTGCTTGTGTGAGTGGTTCTGCTTGTGTGAGTGGTTCTGCTTGTGTGTGTGGTTCTGTGTGTGTGGTTCTGAATGTGTGGTTCTGCTTGTGTGAGTGGTTCTGCTTGTGTGTGTGCGCGTGTGTGCCTCCAGTCTTGTGCCCACTGTGTGGATGAGAGCGGCAACGTGCTTCCAGGCCCTCTCTGTGCCCACCCTAGTCACGCGCGAACTGCTGCATGTACGGTGAGGGGGTGGGAGCAGCAGGAGGGTGCTGACTGAGACTCAGCGTGAGTGGAGGAGAGCATTCAGAGAGATGACTGACAGTTGCTACAACCAATCTATCCTTTCAAGGACTGAGAGGGAGCAAGTCACGATATTATATTCAAACTTGGGTTACCTTTGCTACACATTTGGATCCTTACCATCCTAAACGGGGCATCACGGAGGTGGTAAGGGACCTGAAGACCTTTAAATTGGATGCACTGATTGACACACTGGCAGACTCCATCGGTCAATATGGGCCCAGATTGTCACCATAGTAATGATCCTATGTACACAACATGATCAGTGAGTCATTGTGCGGTGGGCGTCAGAAAGCTGCTGTCACACTCACACACTGTTACCACACAGAGTCCTCCACCTCCTACTGTTGCACATAGACACGACACACACACACACACACACACACACACACATTCAGCACGCACGCATATGCCACGCACAACACACACACTGGCAAACACACTCAGCATGCGCACGCACAGACGTACAGAGAGCGACAGACGGAGAAAGGGCCAAACACAGTCAGTGATGTTTGTCAATCAACAGATGTCCTATGACTCAGTAGAGGACAGAAAGAGAGAGAGTCAGACTCCTCTCCTCTCTGTCCAGGTCTGCTGCGTGACTACTGCTCATCTGCTGGGTATCATCAGTTGTTGGTCTGTCACTGATAATCAGGTCCAGGCCTCCACCTAGTGGTGGCCTACTGCTAGAGCATGTTGAGCTGACACCTAGTGGTGGTCTACTGCTAGAGCATGTTGAGCTGACACCTAGTGGTGGTCTACTGCTAGAGCATGTTGAGCTGATACCTAGTGGTGGCCTACTGCTAGAGCATGTTGAGCTGACACCTAGTGGTGGCCTACTGCTGGAGCATGTTGAGCTGACACCTAGTGGTGGCCTACTGCTAGAGCATGTTGAGCTGACACCTAGTGGTGGCCTACTGCTGGAGCATGTTGAGCTGACACCTAGTGGTGGCCTACTGCTAGAGCATGTTGAGCTGACACCTAGTGGTGGCCTACTGCTGGAGCATGTTGAGCTGACACCTAGTGGTGGCCTACTGCTAGAGCATGTTGAGCTGACACCTAGTGGTGGCCTACTGCTGGAGCATGTTGAGCTGACACCTAGTGGTGGCCTACTGCTGGAGCATGTTGAGCTGATACCTAGTGGTGGCCTACTGCTGGAGCATGTTGAGCTGACACCTAGTGGTGGCCTACTGCTGGAGCATGTTGAGCTGACACCTAGTGGTGGCCTACTGCTAGAGCATGTTGAGCTGACACCTAGTGGTGGCCTACTGCTGGAGCATGTTGAGCTGACACCTAGTGGTGGCCTACTGCTAGAGCATGTTGAGCTGACACCTAGTGGTGGCCTACTGCTGGAGCATGTTGAGATGACACCTAGTGGTGGCCTACTGCTAGAGCATGTTGAGCTGACACTTAGTGGTGGCCTACTGCTAGAGCATGTTGAGCTGACACCTAGTGGTGGCCTACTGCTGGAGCATGTTGAGCTGAATTTCCTTTAAGACCTTCAGGGTTATCACAGTGCTAGAACAAAACAATGACAGACAAACATTCTAAAACAAGAGCTATAATAGAGATGAGAAAGTGATCTAGAGATATTAGAGTGTACTGTACTGTTTTAAACACACCAGAGGCCAGGATCATCTGTACAGTTTTTGTCTCCTGTTTTTATTTGGATGAATGAAACACTTTCAGTTACAAAAATGACTTTAAATGAACAACACTGTACTATGAACAAGCAGAGATATTTTTCTTGTTTTTTGTTTTTGTTTTAAAGATTAACACAGTAAAAGGCTAAGTTGCTACCACAAGAAAGAAGGGAGGGAGAGACAGAGAGAAGGGAGAGAAAAGAGGACTGCTCACATGATATAAGACACAGGATGGTAGAACAAATGATGGGAGAGAGGATGAGCACACACACACACACACACACTAAAACGGATAGGGAAACAAACAACAAAGGTTGAAGGTCAGACAGAGGGAAATGAACTACATGTTGACTAGCAGTAAATCAACCAATCAAGCCAATGTTTACAAACCTGTTGCTTAGCTAACAGATGAAATACATTTTGAGGCACACACACACACACACACACACACACACACACACACCTACACTTTGGGGACTTATTTCCACAGAACAGTTATAGCAGTTATGACAGTTTTCCCTCCTCCCTCCATTTATTAACCCCTCCCCACAAACCACCAAAGAAGTCTGGAATTCCCTGGAAAAACTCTCCTTAACGACTCGTACAGAATTCTCCCACAAACATCACATTTTTGGTTATAACATGTAGCTCTTCCCTCTGCCCAACGAACACAGAGAACGACATGGAATACAGACAGACAGACAGACAGTGGTAAGGGACAGACAGACAGAACTAAAAGGACAGGGTCAACAAACTCAGAGAGGATCATGGGATCATCAGAATTACTCTGGCAGCACGAGCAAAAAGGACGAAACTCAAAAAAGATCAGAACAACTACAGAGATACCAAGAGAAACGTCATTAACGTCTTCATTATTGTCATCATCATCATATTTACGAGAAGCTTAAGGTAATTTTCCAATGACAAATACTTAAAAATATACATTTTTATCATTATCTTAATCATTATTATTATTATTATTATCATCATTGATATAGCTGAGGTCAGAAACTGGATTACTAGGTGACGGGGTTGAAGCAGAAAAGAGATGAATAGACAGAAAGGAGAGAAAGAAAGAGGGATGCAGTGGCTGTCTGTGAAAGAGAGGAGGAATGTCGAACTCTTTGGTTTTATTCTGTACGATCGGACTTTGCTGTCTTGCTTAAGGAACTTTGGACTGAAGCTGTATTGTACAAGAGAGAGAATGAAGACGGATGAAAGAGAGAAAGTATGGAAGTGAGTAGGTTTGAGGAATATCAGTCATCCTCCTTTTTTGTTTTCTTTGCTCCTGATAGTCTTTTTGTCCCCCTTTGCTTTCTCCTGCCTTGACATCGACACTATGTTCTGTCATCTATCAGTAAACTGTTAATCATTGCCTGTTCTGCTCCAATTTAAATAAATTCCAGCCTGGTCTCATACTAATTACACTGTCTCGGATTTACATTTACTATGTTACGTCTATCCTTGAGTCCAGGTTGCAATATCGATTTCTACATTTCAGTTTCCTTTGTTTCTCGTTTGACACGGTTTCTAAGGTGCTTCGCTGAGACTACAAGGAATTCATCCATGAACTGAATCAATGTTGTGATGTTCAGACTGTGCAAATGTACAAAATGGTTAATGCCAAAAAAGTCTGGAGATGTTCTTCCAGACTAAACTCTGCTGTGATAATGTTGACCCAGGCTACAGTAGAGGGAGTAGGATTTGTTGCCTCTAGGTGCTGATCTAAGGTCAGTTTTGTGTTCTCCCTACACTAATAGCTATGATTAGGGAAAGGTTAACAGATCCTAGATCTGCACCTATGGCCAGGTGACTACTCAGTCTATAGGAGAGGTGTAGTCTCTGAATGGACAAATCACATTTTATTGGTCACGTACACATATTTTGCAGATGTTATTGCGGGTGTAGCGAAATTCTCGTGTTCCTAGCTCCAACAGTGCAGACACTGGTAAACAGCAGGGTTTTAGGGAGTGAGTGCATGGTGCCGTATCCAACAGTGGGGCATAAACTTTGGTATCATTCTTTTGGGGGGGTATCCCTACTGAAAGGACCTACACTTTACATGTGATCCCTAAGACCCTGATATCCGCAGAAGCAGCATCCTACCAGGACGTAGAGGACCTAAACTGATTTACACCTCATTATAGAAGAAAAGAGCAAGGGAGAAATGGGGACTTCCACCTTGGGGGAGTGTATGCATGCGTCACCTAGCGACCACAGTCTCAGCCCTTCCCCAGTCACCTACCCCTCCTGCGTTCGCTGCCACACACATCTCTGACGGACACAACATCCAGTCAATAATCTAAACAACACAACATCCAGCCAATCACCTAAAGACGCTGGGTACCCAGAGGCTAGCCCCTGTAAAAAAGCTTTGTGATAAGGAGTAGGACAAAATCGCTCCATAGACACTGACCTAAGGCCAGTGTTATGTGCCCTCAATGGTTAAGATTAGGATTTGGAGGAAGGTAAGCTGATCCTAGATCTGTGCCTATGGAAAACTTGTACTTGGAGAGTGTTTCGGTTCAGCAGGGAGGGAGCAGTAGGGGAGAGGGGGATGGAGAGAGGGCTGTACAGAGCGGGGGGTTGTTCTTCAGACCAGACTGAGAGAGAGGTGTGTGGGGGAGTGGACTGGGAACCACAGAGAGGGCTGGCATACAACTTGCTACCCAATATGTCTCCTGATTTGGATGGGGCACAGGAAATGTGACCTCTGACCCCATTACCTTTGAACTCTGCCGGACCCAAGCCTCGCTCTGGCCATCCATGGTCACACTCACATGTACACACAGTCCCACCCCACACCCCGATCCCCACACAAACCCTGCTTTTTTTTAAAAGATTTCATCTATTTGGTTTATCATCAGAGTATATGAGGTATATCTCTCTTTAACATCCTACAGTAGATGTGGAAAACAAAACCTACCAACATCAAGAAAAGTAAAAACAGAAAGAAAAGAAAACAGTCCCTCTGTCACGTTCCTTTGCCCCAGTCAATGCATCTTCTAACTAGTTTTTTGGTTTGGTAGCTGTTTAAAGCTTTCAGTGTATTTCTCATGAGGAGAGGAGAGGTTGTGAGGGAACAGCACTGTATCTTTAAGAACAATCTGCCTGCCTGACCATCCCTGTCAGCGGAGCTCTCTTCCAGAAGTGTTGGGCTATATTCAAACATACAATATACTATCTGATAGGCAGCGCTGACTAAGCGTACATCCGGGATATAAATCCCTCTAACCTGATCGGTCCAAAGCATATGGTATACATCGTAATGGGAAAAACTCCAGTTCTAAAGCTTTGAGATTTATTAATGCAATGTTTTAAAAGTTTCACTCATGACTGGTTTGATCCCACCTGGGTGGGGGTCTCCAGTAACAATCCTGGACTGTAGTAAGGCTGTAGAGAACCCTACTGAGGCTCCCTATCCCCACTTCAACTAAACACAACATCACAAGACCGCACATGAAGCCAGAAACACCCAGATGCTCTGTCCCTCTCATCTCACCAGTCATTACTCATCAATCATACAATAAGGACATCACTAGTAATATCATTATCCTTAGGACAATTAACCCCATATTTAGGAAAGACAGCATTCAACACCTGAAAACATTGAATTGTTTAAGTTTACATCAATATGAAGCTGACGTTCCTATTCCCATGACCTTTCCCTGCAATGCCTGAGAAGACGCTGTTAGGTGGTCGTACTGAAGTGCTCTATGTAGACACAGTGCTGCCCCCTGTAAGCTCACCCCATCCTTTTTTTAAAGTCTCAGTGAGCTCACCCCCACCCCTTTAAGAGCTTTAAGAGTAGTCGCAGTGAGTCTGTGGTCAAACTGACCATGTTCTCCTAGGCCCCGTGAGACCTGTGGTTGCATGTATCTGGTTTGAAGAAGTGAGAAGGTACTTCAGCAGGATTTTTGGTCCCAGCCCCGTAATATATATTATAAATATATACCCCAAAATATATCCCCTGTAAAAAGACTCTAGAATAAATAAATAACAAATAAATAGTTAGAAGAAATCAATATAAGCTTAAATCAATCAAACTTAAGATGAATAAATAGTACAATCAATCAAAAGTCCTAAATGATTCGACAAAGAAAAATAAACCGAATATATATCAAGAGAGAGTAACATTTTTGGTCTAAAATCAAGTCATTATCATCAATGTTTTTTTAAGATATTTTTTGTATGTTTTTCAATACATTAGCAATAAGTAAGCATTAGGACATAGATCTTTTTTCTACAAAATCTATAGAAGCACTAACAGATACATTCCGTCTAAGAGTTAATGTTGAGGAAAGGTTTCACCTCGTGGTTAGAACCCCCACATCTAAAATAGATTAGTTCGTTAAGGATTCTCATTTGACAACTGTATTTCTGTGTGTCAAACCAAATACTCTTTGGATGCATTTTAAACTCTACTGTAAATTTTTGCCGAAGTGTGTGTGTGTGATAATGGGGGTAAACGTGCAAGGGAGGACATCTTTGTAAACTCCACTGAATTCTTTCTAGAACGGATGCACACACACACACACACACACACACAATATTGCACCCTCACACAACGCACATACGCACACACTTAAGATAAATTGACACAATCAAAAGTGTGAGCCCCAATGCAACGGCAGGGACGGCAGTTGGACCATCTCTAGTCCCTTCCTGGCTTTTTGGTTTGGTTTGGTATTTGGTGTTTGGTTTGCACGTTTTGCTTTTCAACTCTTGTTTTGGACTTTTTCTGTGTCTTTTTTCTGCCAAGACAGTCAGTTTTTTTTTATCTAATAAAAATCTGGAAGCTACATTTCACAGTATTTTTCCAACCACCTGATTAAAAATCTCTAGAACAACTAGGAAAAAATAAGGAGCTGTTGTAGCAAGCGAATACGTTATTATCCCAAATGAGTAAGCACTAAAGAACAGCACATACACAGCATCAAGAGACACAGCAAACAAATAAAATACAAAATAAACCAACAAACAGGAAAAATAAAAACTGACTTAGAAGATTCAGTTCAATGAGGTCATTAGAGATTTCTCCATCCAGGACCAGAGAAGAAGAGCTGAGTTTGGAGTGAAAGAAAGACGGGAGAGGGAGGGAATCTGTCCGATCTATCCATCAATCTATCCATACATCTGTCCAGCTGTGCTACACAGTTTAGAGAGGGCCACTGAAGCCCAGTTAGTTGGATAACAGACAGAGGTGTCAGCTCAAGTCTGTAAAAACCTACACTTGTCCTCCTCCCCCCCATCCATATTTGGCTGTGTTTCTTTTTGGTTTGTTTCTGACGTTTTTGGTTTGTATTTTTGGTATCCTCTTACAAAAACTTGACATCCCCTCTTTCTGTATGTTTGATCCCATTGCACCATCCAATCCCCTCCCCGTATGCACACCTTTTATGTTGGGTGAGGGTTCTGTCCTTTTGAAGTGACCCTCTCGGGCATAAGGAGATGGAAGGGGTCAACTAGGGGGGTTCAGCGGGAGGGGTAGGGTGTGTCCCCAACCCTACAGTATGTGAGTGTTAATGTCATGGCTGACTCCTCTGAAGAGTAACAAATGCTTTGGTTTAAATGTGTAATAATGGCAGATTTGGGTGGAAAATGACAGTGAAAATGGGATGGATGGAGGGATGATGAACAATAAAAACAACGTATATTAAACATTAAACAGGTTTTGATCTCTGTTTCTCTACTGCGTGTCGAGACAGATGGCTGATTGACAAGGTAAGACAGACCTGTCCATGACTAAACTAACATTTTTATAAATTTACCTCTTTCTTGCCTCAATGTTACTAGTTTAAATCTCCAATCATGCTCAATTTCATACTGTCATCGTGGTGGATTGGCCATTCACAAGGACTACATTGAGTCTAAGTCTAATATTATTTCATCAAGTGAGTCATTTTGTTGTGAGTAATTACGGAGAGAGGTTTTTATCAAGGCTGCTACAAAACTGCTACACTAAGCCTGAGCTCTTGTTCCCTCTTGTCTCTTATTATTATCTCTGACAACATCAAGTAAATAGCACAAGATGATGATGATGACAGACTCCAACGCTATCAGTAAACTATTGGAAATCAAGGGGGAGATAAGATACCCAAAGAAGCAGAGGTAGGAAAACACAAACAGAGACACACCTGTAAGCTCGGCTCGTTCAGTATCAACCATTTACAACAATCTAAAATATCCCACAGAAACAACATAATTGCAGTGAAAGTGAGTGACAGACTATGACAGACATGATGGGTGGATGACTGATCGGATGGATGGATGAATGTGATCGGCTGTGGATATCGTGTGTGTGTGTGTGTGTGTGTGTGTGTGTGTGTGTGTGTGTGTGTGTGTGTGTGTGTGTGTGTGTGTGTGTGTGTGTGTGTGTGTGTGTGTGTGTGTGTGTGGCAGAGTGCTGGTCCTGGATAGGATCAGTATGTACAAGTCGTTTGGATAAAGCTTTTCCTTCCGTATTTTTGGTTTCTGGAATTTTGGTATGGTTGTTGTTTTTTGTCATCGTGTGTTCCTCTTCTCCTCCTCAGGTACATTTTTGGTTTAAAATCCTCCTCCCATCTCCTCCTCTTTCAGACCTGCAGCTTTTCAAAGAAAATCATCCACTTCTTTTTTCTGTCCTTGCCACCATTCCCCAAAAACACACAGTAATGTTTATTTTTGTAATTTTTGGTTCACACGATTCGACGCATATCTCTACTCCTGTTATTTGTCATTGGTTTATTTTCCCAGGAAAGAAAGAGAGACAGAAAGGAGAGGTGCGATATCGCTCAGTATTGACTAAACAGTCCCACAATGCCTCCTCCATCACTTTGGATAGATAAAGATTTTTGGTTTCAATCTTCCTCTTTCCCCCCTTCTCCCCTTTTCACTTCTGACTCCCTCCCTCTCCTCTCTTTCATTCTGTGTATTTTTGGCATTGAAAGACGGGGGGAGAGAGGGAGAGAGAGTGTGGGGCGAGAGTGATAAAAGAGATAGCTTTGGTTGAAAGACGAGGTTGTCGTTTCCTCCTTTCTCCTCCTCCTCTCTGATTGGCGCTTGGCTGTGTCACTCAATCTTAGCCCCTCCCAACGAGGATGGGCTGTGTGCCAATTCATTGAAGTCGCAGGAAGAGGCGGGGCTGGAGCAAGGGGAGGGGGAGCAGGGGGTGGGACTTATGCTACTGGTGGAGGGGAAAGGGGAGGGCTGTGATGCTTTGGCTACGGCAGCGCTGATCAATCCAGCACCAGGATTTTGGCCCATGTGGAGGAAAGCTGGGTGGTTGAGGAAGAAGGAGGACTGGAGACCCCCTCCCTGCCCCCCTGCACCACCCAGCAACACCTTACTGCCCCCCTCAAGACTGGAAAGGGGCAGCTGGCCACCACTGGCTGCTAGGGCTGAGAAGGGAGGGAGAGAGATGAGAGTTAACCTCAATATACCTACTGTGAAATAACTACATTTACTATAGACTTTACTATCGAGATTAAATGAAGAAGTGGATGAATGAGAGAAAAAGAATGAAAGACAGACTAAAGACACACACACACACACACACACACACACACACACACACACACACACACACACACACACACACACGGGGATGAACATGTTGGAGTGATGGGACATGCCTGTCATAGCCCTGCTCACCAGTTCTCCAGTTTCTTCCATCAGATGATCTCTCATTCATCTCATCAGCTCTAACTGTCCCTCTCATCATCTCTGTCATTCTTTCTGTCTAGCATTCATTAACATTACTTACCTTTATTATCACTTTGTACCTCAAATTACTGTCCCTGCCTCTCCCACTTTCTCTCCCCCTGTCTCTCTCTCTTCCTCCTTTTATTTCCCTCTTCCTCTCTTTTCCCTCCTTCCCTACACCTCTCTCTCCCTCTAACACACCTTGTATAGTAGCCAGAGGGTTGTTGCTGAGGAGAGCTTGGTTCAGAGCCTGGTTCCCTGTGTTTACTCCCATCACAGTGTTCCTGTGTTACATACACACACACACACACACACACACACACACACACACACACACACACACACACACACACACACAGGAGGAAATCCATTTACATACAGAGGAGAAACGGAGAGAAAGAAGCAGGTTGAGCAGCAGAACAGACAGAGGACAGACTCAGGGACCTGAACACAGACACACTGCAGGAGAAACCCACAGGTCAGATACACACACACCATCTTGATTCATATCTTGTTTTTATGAGCTACGAATCCAAATGCTTGCTTGTGAACCTTGTGTTGGTGTGCGGACGATCATATTCCTGTAAGAGAGGGAGAGAGTGTGTGTGTGTGGGTGGGTGTACAGTATAGGTACGTGTGTCTCTGTTGTCTTCACCTCAAGTTTGCAGCAAAATCGGTGATGTAGTTAGACACGTCACCATTCTTTTTACCCATACGCCATAAGCTGTGGACACAAAACACACAGTCACACACACAGGTTAGAAAGTACTGCTGCACAGAAGTAGCAGTGTCACGGATCAGTGTGTGTCAATCATGTGTGGGTGTGATTAACATTTGCTGCAAACTGCAGGTGAACTGAATACTGTACCAATGGTGAAGCACAGTGGCCAAAGTGTACACTTTGTATGCAGGTGCATACTCACCCTGTGTTGAGACTCAGTGTGCTGTGGCTGGGAGGGGCTGGGCTGGCTGTGCTGCGAGGAGGAGGAGTCACTGGAGAGGAGGCGGAGCTGAGAGATGAGTGGGTGGGACCACTGGGGGTCAGAGGGGAGAATGATGACATGGTGGTCAATGTGGTACTGAGGCTGGTCACTGCCTGGGACAGCTGACTGGACAGCTGACTGGACATCTGATAGAGAGACAGGTGAGAAAGACAAAGAGAAAAAGAGGGGGAGAGTGTATATTCAAAAGAGTATCTATACTTAGCTTTATCCAATAGAAAAAGGGATAAATGGGATAGGATTATTAATGTGTAATAGCAAAGCACTAAAGCAATGCAGGTTGGGTAGTACCATCTGCACACTGGAACAGGGGGTGCAGAAGAACATCCACTATGACATGCGGGACACACCATTCATATATGGGGGAGAATTGTGATGGCTAAGGTTGGGAGAGGGGGATCATGCGGGTCAGGCCATACCATGTGTGGGCTGTAGCAGGGGGGTTTGTGTATCGGTGGGGCTTGGGGGAGCTGGCTGGGCAAGGGAGGGGTGGCACTGTTGGGGTTGATACGCTTCTCTTTCTGCCGGCGGTTGCAGAACCACACGCGGATCACCTCCTTCTCCATGCTGAGCTGGTCCGCGATACACAGGATCTCCTCTGAGGTAGGCTTCTGGTTCTGCTGACACACGGGAAAGACAGAGATGGACACATTAGTACTAATACACACTTAGCCTTATATCACCTCACTGATATCACAGTGATATAGTGTTCTTCTGAGGGCAGAAACTACAGAACAAGCCGTGTAGATGTTATGTCAGCTTAAGATGTATGTCTCCTGTATGACAGTGCTATGAAGAACTTATGTCAGTGATATTGTGATGGAAATGTTTATGTTTGTGCTTTTCTAATAACCAATTTCTGTGTTCATGCAAGTGACTGAACAAATCAGTCACACAACTTTCAAATCCACATTCACTTAGTACTATTCCCAAACACACTCAGTAATCACCCTCATTACTCCATGTGCATCTTCAACGATTCTCCTGTCGTTACTACCGATGCACCATATGTACAGTAGGGGAAAAAAGTATTTGATCCCCTGCTGATTTTGTCCGTTTGCCCACCGATAAAGAAAGGATCAGTCTATAATGTTAATGGTAGGTTTATTTGCACAGTGAGAGACAGAATAACAACAAAAATATCCAGAAAAACGCATGCCAAAAATGTTATAAATTGATTTGCATTTAATGAGGGAAATAAGTATCTGACCCCCTCTCAATCAGAAAGATTTCTGGCTCCCAGGTGTCTTTTATACAGGTAACGAGCTGAGATTAGGAGCACACTCTTAAAGGGAGTGCTCCTAACCGCAGCTTGTTACCTGTAAAAAAGACGCCTGTCCACAGAAGCAATCAATCAATCAGATTCCAAACTCTCCACCATGGCCAAGACCAAAGAGCTCTCCAAGGATGTCAGGGACACGATTGTAGACCTACACAAGGCTGGAATGGGCTACAAGACCATCGCCAAGCAGCTTGGTGAGAAGGTGACAACATTTGGTGCGATTATTCGCAAATGGAAGAAACACAAAAGAACTGTCAATATCCCTCGGCCTGGGGCTCCATGCAAGATTTCACCTCGTGGGGTTGCAATGATCACGAGAACAGTGAGGAATCGGCACAGAACTACACGGGAGGATCTTGTCAATGATCTCAAGGCAGCTGGGACCATAGTCACCAAGAAAACAATTGGTAACACACTACACCGTGAAGGACTGAAATCCTGCAGCGCCCGCAAGGTCCCCCTGCTCAAGAATACATATGCATGCCCGTCTGAAGTTTGCCAATGAACATCTGAATGATTCAGAGGATAACTGGTGAAAGTGTTGTGGTCAGATGAGACCAAAATGGAGCTCTTTGGCATCAACTCAACTCGCCGTGTTTGGAGGAGGAGGAATGCTGCCTATGACCCCAAGAACACCATCTCCACCGTCAAACATGGAGGTGGAAACATTATGCTTTGGGGGTGTCTTTCTGCTAAGGGGACAGGACAACTTCACCGCATCAAAGGGACGGTGGACGGGGCCGTGTACCGTCAAATCTTGGGTGAGAACCTCCTTCACTCAGCCAGGGCATTGAAAATGGGTCGTGGATGGGTATTCCAGCATGACAATGACCCAAAACACACGGCCAAGGCAACAAAGGAGTGGCTCAAGAAGAAGCACATTAAGGTCCTGGAGTGGCCTAGCCAGTCTCCAGACCTTAATCCCATAGAAAATCTGTGGAGGGAGCTGAAGGTTCGAGTTGCCAAACGTCAGCCTCAAAACCTTAATGACTTGGAGAAGATCTGCAAAGAGGAGTGGGACAAAATCCCTCCTGAGATGTGTGCAAACCTGGTGGCCAACTACAAGAAACGTCTGACCTCTGTGATTGCCAACAAGGGTTTTGCCACCAAGTACTAAGTCATGTTTTGCAGAGGGGTCAAATACTTATTTCCCTCATTAAAATGCAAATCATTTTATAACATTTTTGACATGTGTTTTTCAGGATTTTTGTTGTTGTTATTCTGTGACTCACTGTTCAAGTAAACCTACCATTAAAATTATAGACTGATCATTTCTTTGTAAGTGGAGAAACGTACAAAATCAGCAGGGGATCAAATACTTTTCCCCCCACTGTATCTTTCTATACATATAGAATAGCCTCATAATTTAAAATAATACTCTCTTCTTTCATATCAACGATTCTTCTGTCGTTACTACCTATGCTACTACCACATTCACTTAGTACTATTCCCAAACACACTCAGTAATCACCCTTATTACTCCATGTGCATCAGTATCTGCATTTGGCAGTATGCCCAGAACCTTGATTTGAGAAAGGGATATCTGAGTTTCATGTTCTCAGCTTAGAGAGAAGCCTCATGAGGTATTGGTCCGTCACATGCATGAACCAGTATTGGTCGGTCACATGAAGGAAGCAAACGTTAATTATGAATGATGAATAAGCTAAAATATGCAAATATAATTTGTCCGTCTTTAAGAGAACTAACGGGACTGCCCCGGGTGGAGCTCCTGATTGACATGTGTACTTGGTGCATTGAGTTGGTTGGAACCTCTTCAGCGCGCTGATAATAACCAATGATTCATTTAAGATTGGCTTTGAGTGTCCCTGTGTAGAATTTCCACAACAATTTGGCGTCAACAAACAGGATGATTGAATCTGCCTGCGGAGCTTTTCAGTGGGCGTCTGCGAGGTAAACCGATGGCATATTTTATGAAGCGTGAGGGAAATTCTCATCTGACCAAAAGATGACAAGACCCGCCCAGACCCTTACTGTGAGCTTCCCAGGAGGAGACACATCATCCGCGAACAATTGAAGGACGCGTCTTCTGATTTCAGGAAGTAAATTTAAATGAATTTGTATAAAAATAGAAAAAATACCAATAAAACCAATAAAACTAAAGATCTAAATGGAGGAGGCTACCACTAGTCCTAAGTCAAGTAATAGAATGAAGTGAATGTGGATGTGAGAGTGTGAAAGAGGTGCGTGTCTGAAAGAATGCCCCAACTAGTTCTGTGATCTGAATTCTTCGATCTATAACGTTATCTACGGTTGTTATATATGTATAGGAAGTAACGGCAAGCTAGTCTTAGGAGAAGGCTTGAGTGAGGGCAGAGGCCCCACTGACAATTGTCTGTAGGCATTTATTAGAGAAGTGTCTATGTGGTCGAGAACCACTGGGAACTGTTGAAGATACATATGGCATCCACCACCACCCATCGATCTACAGATAGTGAGCACTGACAGGAGAAGCAATTGAAAAGTTTGAGAGAGTAACAGCTGAGATGGGTAAGGGCTGTAACAATATTCATTGATGCCCCCGGACACTGAGATTTCCTTGAGAATATGATATGTATACCTCTCGGGCTGCTGCACTGTGATCGTTGCTAGTGGTGTGGACGTGAATAACTAAAGATGTATAACGTTATATAGGGATTCTGTATGGAGATATGAAAGAAGAGAGTATTATTTCCGAATATGAGGCTATTCTATATGTATAGAAAGATACATATGGTGCATAGGTAGTAACGACAGGAGAATCGTTGAAGATGCACATGGAGTAATAAGGGTGATTACTGAGTGTGTTTGGGAATAAGTGAATGTGGATTTGAAAGTTGTGTGAGTGTGGAAAGGACGTGTTAAGCTGATTGAAATCTGGATAATAAACTGATTGATTTAAATTTGGGACAGAGGTAATAATAATTGAATAAGACACGCTTTTGACAATTTCCAATTATTATTAATCAATTCTATAGTTTGGGTAGCACCAGTGATTTAAGTAAGTAATGTAATCTAAAACTATAATCTGTTTCCATTACGTGGAACTGTGTCCAGAACTGAAGTAGATTCAAGTAAATGTTTTAGTACCGAATATTGAGCTGATAAGCCAGCACCAACCTTTTGAAGGTCCTAGCAGATTTGATAAACAACAGGTTTCATATTTTGACTAGTTTATGTCCCAGGGACATTTTGTACAGAACTGTATGTCAATGCAACAGGTCAACATGACAATGATTACAAGAGCAGTAAACCTGATTAAGTTTATTTTCTTTCTTCCAGGACTGATGGAATGTCCACTACCAAGTTTTTTTTACATGTTTATCAATGATTTTACATTTGAAAGGCTTCCTGAGGCAGGTGCCTTAGGAGAGCAGTTATTGAGACCATATATTATATTTGTACCCGGATCCAGCTGTTAACTTCTTTGGGATAGGGGGCGGTATTTTGACGTCCGGATGAAAAGTGTGCCCAAAGTAAACTGCCTGCTACTCAGGCCCAGAAGCTAGGATATGCAGATAATTGGTAGATATGGATAGAAAACACTCTAAAGTTTCTAAAACTGTTACAATAATGTCTGTGAGTATAACAGAACTGAAATGGCAGGCAAAACCCCGAGGACAAACCATCAAAGGAAATGGCTGGCACTTTTATAATAGGGCGAAATCGTCCCCGATTGCAGTTCCTAGGGCTTCCACTAGATGCCAACATTCTTTAGAAAGAGTTTCAGGCTGGTTTTTGGAAAAATGAGCGAAAAGTTGTAGTTTTTCTAAGTGGCTCCCATTTTGGCTGTAGTGTTTCCAAGTGCATGGCCGAGAGAGCGCGTTCTTTTTGTTTATCTCCGATAAAGACAATAACGATTCTCCATCTTAGATTATATAGTTTATTTGTGTATTAGGCTTTCCCTCCTTCAAAATGCATACAAAATGAATCCCAAACGTTACGTGGGCTGCCCCAGGTGGAGCTCCTGATTGACATGTGTACTTGGTGCATTGAGTTGGTTGGAACCTCTCCATCGCGCTGATTGACCCTGTGTAGAATTTCCACGACAATTTGTCATGTCTCTCACCGTGATGAAGGCTCTCTCCAGGGCCCGCGGACGTTAGTCTCGATGCTGGTTCTTTTCTTCCTGCGTCGGCCCGGCAGGCCCTCGAAGCCCATTGAGGAAGAGGACAGAGAGCTGGGGCTGGGCATAGTACTGTCTGTGGACATGGTCTCTGTCAAACAGAGAGATTGATTAGTGGGGATGATTTAAAATCACACAAACTGGTATCCTCATTCTACAGATATATCTTCATTAACTCAAGGATACATTCAATCAGATCCAACCCACATGTAACGAGAGTGTTCATAGGCGACATCAAATGAAGGGTTTCACTTAATGCTGATGACTTGCTTCTCTATATCTCAAACCCCGATGTATCCTTACCCATTGTGCTATCTGTTGCTTAATGCATTTTGCCTAGTCTCTGGTTACAGTTAAACCGGAATAAGAGCAAGCTTTTCCATTTAAATGCGGCAGCTCGTAACTACCATTACACACATTTCATTCAGAGTAGTTCTCAACAAATGTACATACTTGGGGGTACATGTCATAGACAAATTTGATAGCCTTAAAAAGGTTAACTTTCCTCCTCCTTACTCTGGTGGAGAAACATTTTTGAACGATGGTCACTACTCCCCCTATCATTAAGCTGGTCGAATTAATTCGGTTAAAATGAATACCCTCCCTAAATTCTCCTACCTCTTTCAATTATTTCCAAATATTTTTCCACAAACTAGATGGGATTATCCTCCCACTTCATCTGGAAGTCTGGAACTTCCGTGTAATTCAGTACTTGATCCGTGTAGATACCCAACAATATCATTCCAGCATGGTTGAAGATAGAATCTTGCTCATGTATGCCTTCTTCACTGATTGCTTTGGCACATTCCCCTATTCATTCTGCTACTTCAAGTTATACCTAAAACATTTTAGTAAAAACCACTCTCAAGATCTGGAACCAGTTTAGACGTCACTTTGGTTTGCAAGGGCCCCTCTACTCAGAAATAACGTTTTGACGGCACGTTGCATCTTTCCAACAACTCTCAGATAAACTCTACCTTCCGAATAGTCCATTTCTTTAGATATCTACAAGTGCGCAGCTTTGTCCGTGACATGACCTCTCAATTCCCCAGTCTTCCTGTGAGCCTCCCACTGATGCATTTATCCCGCCATCACCAACAGTAAAAGGTATTATTTCTTATAGCTATGATCAAATTTCCTCTCTTCACAATCCTTCTTCGCAGCTATTAAAACGTTATGGGAACAGGATCTAGGTGATGAGTTGACTGATGATCTAGAGGCGAAAGAACGCACACCTGTTTAGGCGAGGTGCTGGCTAGAGGAGTAGAACACCTGTTTAGGCGAGGTGCTGGCTAGAGGAGTAGAACACCTGTTTAGGCGAGGTGCTGGCTAGAGGAGTAGAACACCTGTTTAGGCGAGGTGCTGGCTAGAGGAGTAGAACACCTGTTTAGGAGAGGTGCTGGCTAGAGGAGTAGAACACCTGTTTAGGCGAGGTGCTGCTAGAGGAGTAGAACACCTGTTTAGGAGAGGTGCTGGCTAGAGGAGTAGGACACCTGTTTAGGCGAGGTGCTGGCTAGAGGAGTAGAACACCTGTTTTAGGCGAGGTGCTGGCTAGAGGAGTAGAACACCTGTTAGGCGAGGGTGCTGGCTAGAGGAAGTAGAACACCCGGAAAAGAAAAGGAGAACCTCACACTCTAGGAGCTCAGATGCAATAATGTAATAACCTAATAAGCAACGTTTCCACAGACAAGCTGTCTTCATCAGGGTAAACAGAGTTGACTGATGACACATGGGAAGGTATTCTGCACCATGTCCCACTCCTCTTCTATTTGTGCCAAACATGGGTTTGATCCAATGCAAAATCCTCCACCACACTCACTGGACTAAACTCAGGCTTTCTAACATCTATCCTGATGTCCACACTGTTTACGACAGTGTCGGCAAGTTCCTGCTTCATTAATACGTATGTTTGGTCCTGCTCTTCTCTACATAACTAGTGGTCTGCCATCTTTGATACCATATCTAAAGATTTACAGGTACCTTTTGCAACTACTGCCATAACATCATTATTTTGGGGTAATACCTGATACTATAACACTACCAAAACACACATCTGACTTTGTAGCCTTTGTTGGCAAGAAGGTTGATTTTACTTCTGTGGAAGTCGCCCTCTCCTCCTCATTTCGTGTGGATTAAAGATCTCTTACACTTCAGTAAATTGGAGAAGATAAAATATACCTTTCTTCTGACAAATTCTACAGAATGTGGCAACCTTTCTTTACCTATGTAGAGACACTAGCTTTGTATTTAATCTCACCTTTGTGAGTGTTTAATATTCGCCTGTCTTATTATTATAATTGTTCTATTCGTTTTGAAGACGAGCCATGTTTGTTGTTTCTAATGTTTTGTTATGAATGTATTACTTAAGTCTTTTATATTTTTGTATGGGCATATACATTCCTACCTCATTCAAAAAGTAGTTTCCATGGTATATCGAATGTATAAAACCATGTGCAATGTACTGTATTTCAAGCATTGTTTACTATAACTGTGAAAAGAAATACCAATAAAAAGAGTTGAAACATTTTTTACAAATAAGTTTCATTCATTCTACAGATGAATGCAACTTGGGGATTGGTTAATTAATCAACTGATGTATTGATTGATTCAAAGTGTCATACACCTTTCTCCTTTACCAATTCCCTCACCTCTTCTCTCCTCCCCTCCCATCCTCCTTCTCCTCTCCCCTCCCCTCCTTCCCCCCCTCTCTCCTCCCCTCCCATCCTCCTTCTCCTCTCCCTCTACCCCTCCTCCCTCCTCTCTCCTCCCCTCCCATCCTCCCCCTCCTCTCTCCTCCCCTCCCCCTCCTCTCCTCTCCCTCCCATCCTCCTCTCTCTCCCTCCTCTCCCCTCCCCTCCCATCCTCCCCCTCCTCCCCTCCCATCCTCCCCCTCCTCTCTCCTCCCCTCCCATCCTCCTTCTCCTCTCCCCTCCCCTCCCATCCTCCTCCTCCTCTCTCTCCACTCTCCTCCTCCCCCTCCTCTCTCTCCCCTCCCATCCTCCCCCTCCTCTCTCCTCCCCTCCCATCCTCCTTCTCCCTCCCCTCCCATCCTCCTCTCCCCCCTCCTCTCCTTCCCTCCTCTCCTCCCCTCCCATCCCCCCCTCTCTCTCCCCTCCCATCCTCCTTCTCCTCTCCCCTCCCCTCCCATCCTCCTCCTCCTCTCCCCTCCCCTCCCATCCTCCCCTCCTCTCCTCCCCTCCCATCCTCCTTCTCCTCTCCCCTCCCATCCTCTCCCCTCCCATCCTCCTTCTCCTCTCTCCTCCCCTCCCATCCTCCCTCCTCTCTCCTCCCCTCCCATCCTCCCCCTCCCTCCCCTCCCATCCTCCCTCTCCTCTCTCCTCCCCTCCCATCCTCCCCCTCCTCTCTCCTCCCCTCCCATCCTCCCCCTCCTCTCCTCCCCTCCCATCCTCCTTCTCCTTCCCCCCCTCCATCCTCCCCCTCCTCTCTCCTCCCTCCCATCCTCCTCCTCCTCTCTCCTCCCTCCCCTCCCCTCCTCCCTCTCCTCTCTCCTCCCATCCTCCCCCTCCTCCCCCTCCTCTCTCCTCCCTCCCATCCCTCTCCCTCTCCTCTCCCTACCCCTCCCATCTTCCCTCTCCTCTCTCCTCCCCTCCCATCCTCCCTCTCCTCTCTCCCCTCCCTCCCATCCTCCCTCTCCTCTCTCCTCCCCTCCCATCCTCCCTCTCCTTTCTCCCGGCCCCTCCCCTACTCCCATCTCCCGTCCTCTCCTTCATCCCCCACCCTCCCCTCTCACCTGCATCATTGAGCCACTTCTCCAGTAGTGGTTTGAGTTTACACATGTTCTTAAAGCTCAGGTTGAGGGCCTCGAAGCGAGAGATGGTGGTCTGGCTGAAATCATTCCCATATAGCTTCCCCATGGCCATTCCCACGTCACCCTGAGAGAGCGAGGGAGGGAGGAAAACAGGGAGTTAGCACACACACACACACACACACACACACACACACACACACACACACACACACACACACACACACACACACACACACACACACACACACACACAGAAAGGCGTACCTGTGTAAAGCCCAGTTTGATGCGTCTCTGTTTGAAGGTGCGGGCAAACACCTCCAGTTCCTCCAGGTCACTGGGCTCCTCGGGGTGAGAGGTCACAGGAGGACACAGAGGTCATGACCCCACTGCCTTCCATAGCCTTGTCTCTCTACAGGGGGAGAGGGGGAGGAGGAAAAAGAGAGTGGGAGAGCGAGAGAGAGAGAGCGAGAATTATATAGCAGAAGAGAGGCGTTTACTGGATATGACAGAATGATGAGAAGAGATGTTTGTTGGAAAGAGCCGGGCCTGTAGCCTCTCTCAAAGCCTGGGTGTTCCTCTGTTGTCCTACCTGCTTGGAGCCCCAGCCTGGTGGGAGCGGACAGGAGGCTCCCTTGGTTTTGCTGAGGTAGCTGAATCAGATTTGGTGTTGATAGCAGTCCTGAGGAGTGAAGAAGTGAGGGAATCAGTAGGCCTATGATCAGTTATGTGAACAAACAACACCATGTAATATTCCACAAAACTCCATGGTCGATCAGAGAATCCAATAGGCATTCTAGTATTAGACAGTTGAAGAACCTGTTAATGGTTGTTAACAGTTGGCACTTCTAAATAAATGAAATCTGTTTGTTGATAGTTGGAACATCTACAGCCCATCTTCAGGGCACTGTCCCAATAGAATAGAACCAGTGGTAGTGGCTAGTGCGAGGAGCCCACCTTGCTGCCCTTGGTGCTGTTGGAGGAGGAACTGAGGAGACTGCAGGTGGTGCTCCTGGTACCAGAACCAACTGCTGCAGCTGCAACAACTGCTGGATGTCCTGCAGGGAGACAGGAGGACAGAACAGAGATCAGAGATGAGAGAGAACAGAGGGATCAGAGATGGAGAGAACAGAGGGATCAGAGATGGAGAGAACAGAGGGGTCAGAGATGGAGAGAACAGAGGGGTGAGAGATGGAGAGAACAGAGGGGTGAGAGATGGAGAGAACAGAGGGGTGAGAGATGGAGAGAACAGAGGGGTGAGAGATGGAGAGAACAGAGGGGTGAGGAGGAGAGAACAGAGGGGAGAGAGATGGAGAGAACAGAGGGGTCAGAGATGGAGAGAACAGAGGGGTCAGAGATGGAGAGAACAGAGGGGTGAGAGATGGAGAGAACAGAGGGGTCAGAGATGGAGAGAACAGAGGGGTCAGAGATGGAGAGAACAGAGGGGTCAGAGATGGAGAGAACAGAGGGGTGAGAGATGGAGAGAACAGAGGGGTCAGAGATGGAGAGAACAGAGGGGTCAGAGATGGAGAGAACAGAGTGAGAGATGGAGAGAAAAGAGGGGTCAGAGATGGAGAGAACAGAGGGGTCAGAGATGGAGAGACCAGAGGGGTCAGAGATGGATGGAGAAACAGAGGGTCAGAGATGGAGAGAACAGAGGGGTCAGAGATGGAGAGAACAGAGGGGAGAGAGATGGGAGAACAGAGGGGAGAGAGATGGAGAGAACAGAGGGGAGAGAGATGGAGAGAACAGAGGGGTCAGAGATGGAGAGAACAGAGGGGTGAGAGATGGGGAGAACAGAGGGGTGAGAGATGGAGAGAAACAGAAGGGTGAGAGATGGAGAGAACAGAGGGGTGAGAGATGGAGAGAACAGAGGGGTGAGAGATGGAGAGAACAGAGGGGAGAGAGATGGAGAGAACAGAGGGGTCAGAGATGGAGAGAACAGAGGGGTCAGAGATGGAGAGAACAGAGGTGTGAGAGATGGAGAGAACAGAGGGGTCAGAGATGGAGAAAACAGAGGGGAGAGAGATGGAGAGAACAGAGGGGTGAGAGATGGAGAGAACAGAGGGGTCAGAGATGGAGAGAACAGAGGGGTGAGAGATGGAGAGAAACAGGGGGTGAGAGATGGAGAGAACAGAGGGGTGAGAGATGGAGAGAAAACAGAGGGGTGAGAGATGGAGAGAAAGAGGGTGAGAGATGGAGAGAAACAGAGGGGTGAGAGATGGTGGAGAACAGAGGGAGAGAGATGGAGAGAACAGAGGGGTCAGAGATGGAGAAACAGAGGGGTCAGAGATGGAGAGACAGAGGGGAGAGAGATGGGGAGAACAGAGGGGAGAGGAGAGAGATGGAGAGAACAGAGGGGTCAGAGATGGAGAGAACAAAGGGATCATAGATAGAGAGAACAGAGGGGGAGAGATGGAGAGAACAGAGGGTGAGAGATGGAGAGAACAGAGGGGAGAGAGATGGGGAGAACAGAGGGGAGAGAGATGGAGAGAAAAGAGGGTGAGAGATGGAGAGAACAGAGGGGTGAGAGAGATGGAGAGAACAGAGGGGTGAGAGTGGAGAGAACAGAGGGTGTCAGAGATGGAGAAACAGAGGGTCAGAGATGGAGAGAACAGAGGGGGTGAGAGATGGGAGAACAGAGGGTGAGAGAGATGGAAAGAAACAGAGGGGTGAGAGATGGAG
>NW_021822882.1:7500-48981 GCF_901001165.1 Salmo trutta | reverse complement strand
TGGCAGCACGAGCAAAAAGGACGAAACTCAAAAAAGATCAGAACAACTACCAGAGATACCAAGAGAAACGTCATTAAGTCTTCATTATTGTCATCATCATCATATTTACGAGAAGCTTAAGGTAATTTTCCAATGACAAATACTTAAAAATATACATTTTTTATCATTATCTTAATCATTATTATTATTATTATTATCATCATTGATATAGCTGAGGTCAGAAACTGGATTACTAGGTGACGGGGTTTGAAGCAGAAAGAGATGAATAGACAGAAAGGAGAGAAGAAGAGGGATGCAGTGGCTGTCTGTGAAGAGAGGAGAATGTCGAACTCTTTGGTTTTATTCTGTACGATCGGACTTTGCTGTCTTGCTTAAGGAACTTTGGACTGAAGCTGTATTGTACAAGAGAGAATGAAGACGGATGAAAGAGAGAAAGTATGGAGTGAGTAGGTTTGAGGATATCAGTCACCTCCTTTTTGTTTTCTTGCTCCTGATAGTCTTTTTGTCCCCCTTTGCTTTCTCCTGCCTTGACATCGACACTATGTTCTGTCATCTATCAGTAAACTGTTAATCATTGCCTGTTCTGCTCCAATTTAAATAAATTCCCCTGGTCTCATACTATTACACTGTCTCGGATTTTACATTTACTATGTTACGTCTATCCTTGAGTCCAGGTTGCAATATCGATTTCTACATTTCAGTTTCCTTTGTTTCTCGTTTGACACGGTTTCTAAGGTGCTTCGCTGAGACTACAAGGAATTCATCCATGAACTGAATCAATGTTGTGATGTTCAGACTGTGCAAATGTACAAAATGGTTATGCCAAAAAAGTCTGGAGATGTTCTTCCAGACTAAACTCTGCTGTGATAATGTTGACCCAGGCTACAGTAGAGGGAGTAGGATTTGTTGCCTCTAGTGCTGATCTAAGGTCAGTTTTGTGTTCTCCCTACACTAATAGCTATGATTAGGGAAAGGTTAACAGATCCTAGATCTGCACCTATGGCCAGGTGACTACTCAGTCTATAGGAGAGGTGTAGTCTCTGAATGGACAAATCACATTTTATTGGTCACGTACACATATTTTGCAGATGTTATTGCGGGTGTAGCGAAATTCTCGTGTTCCTAGCTCCAACAGTGCAGACACTGGTAAACAGCAGGGTTTTAGGGAGTGAGTGCATGGTGCCGTATCCAACAGTGGGGCATAAACTTTGGTATCATTCTTTTGGGGGGGTATCCCTACTGAAAGGACCTACACTTTACATGTGATCCCTAAGACCCTGATATCCGCAGAAGCAGCATCCTACCAGGACGTAGAGGACCTAAACTGATTACACCTCATTATAGAAGAAAAGAGCAAGGGAGAATGGGGACTTCCACCTTGGGGGGAGTGTATGCATGCGTCACCTAGCGACCACAGTCTCAGCCCTTCCCCAGTCACCTACCCCTCCTGCGTTCGCTTGCCACACACATCTCTGACGGACACAACATCCAGTCAATAATCTAAACAACACAACATCCAGCCAATCACCTAAAGACGCTGGGTACCCAGAGGCTAGCCCCTGTAAAAAGCTTTTGTGATAAGGAGTAGGACAAAATCGCTCCATAGACACTGACCTAAGGCCAGTGTATGTGCCCTCAATGGTTAAGATTAGGATTTGGAGGAAGGTAAGCTGATCCTAGATCTGTGCCTATGGAAAACTTGTACTTGGAGAGTGTTTCGGTTCAGCAGGGAGGGAGCAGTAGGGGAGAGGGGGATGGAGAGAGGGCTGTACAGAGCGGGGGGTTGTTCTTCAGACCAGGACTGAGAGAGAGGTGTGTGGGGGAGTGGACTGGGAACCACAGAGAGGGCTGGCATACAACTTGCTACCCAATATGTCTCCTGATTTGGATGGGGCACAGGAAATGTGACCTCTGACCCCATTACCTTGAACTCTGCCGGACCCAAGCCTCGCATCTGGCCATCCATCGGTCACACTCACATGTACACACCAGTCCCACCCCACACCCCGATCCCCACACAAACCCTGCTTTTTTTAAAAGATTTCATCTATTTGGTTTATCATCAGATTATATGAGGTATATCTCTCTTTAACATCCTACAGTAGATGTGGAAAACAAAACCTACCAACATCAAGAAAAGTAAAAACAGAAAGAAAAGAAACAGTCCCTCTGTCACGTTCCTTTGCCCCAGTCAATGCATCTTCTACTAGTTTTTTGTTTGGTAGCTGTTTAAAGCTTTCAGTGTATTTCTCATGAGGAGAGGAGAGGTTGTTGAGGGAACAGCACTGTATCTTTAAGAACAATCTGCCTGCCTGACCATCCCTGTCAGCGGAGCTCTCTTCCAGAAGTGTTGGGCTATATTCAAACATACAATATACTATCTGATAGGCAGCGCTGACTAAGCGTACATCCGGGATATAAATCCCTCTAACCTGATCGGTTCCAAAGCATAGGTATACATCGTAATGGGAAAACTCCAGTTCCTAAAGCTTTGGAATTTATTAATGCCAATGTTTTAAAAGTTTCACTCATGACTGGTTTGATCCCACCTGGGTGGGGTCTCCAGTAACAATCCTGGACTGTAGTAAGGCTTGTAGAGAACCCTACTGAGGCTCCCTATCCCCACTTCAACTAAACACAACATCACAAGACCGCACATGAAGCCAGAAACAACCCAGATGCTCTGTCCCTCTCATCTCACCAGTCATTACTCATCAAGCATACAATAAGGACATCACTAGTAATATCATTATCCTTAGGACAATTAACCCCATATTTAGGAAAGACAGCATTCAACACCTGAAAACATTGAATTGTTTAAGTTTACATCAATATGAAGCTGACGTTCCTATTCCCATGACCTTTCCCTGCAATGCCTTGAGAAGACGCTGTTAGGGTGGTCGTACTGAATGTGCTCTATGTAGACACAGTGCTGCCCCTGTAAGCTCACCCCATCCTTTTTTAAAGTCTCAGTGAGCTCACCCCCACCCCTTTAAGAGCTTTAAGAGTAGTCGCAGTGAGTCTGTGGTCAAACTGACCATGTTCTCCTAGGCCCCGTGAGACCTGTGGTTGCATGTATCTGGTTTGAAGAAGTGAGAAGGTACTTCAGCAGGATTTTTGGTCCCAGCCCCGTAATATATATTATAAATATATACCCCAAAATATATCCCCCTGTAAAAAGACTCTAGAATAAATAAATAACAAATAAATAGTTAGAAGAAATCAATATAAGCTTAAATCAATCAACTTAAGATGCATAATAGTACAATCAATCAAAAGTCCTAAATGATTCGACAAAGAAAAATAAACCGAATTATATCAAGAGAGAGTAACATTTTTGGTCTAAAATCAAGTCATTATCATCAATGTTTTTTTTAAGATATTTTTGTATGTTTTTCAATACATTAGCAATAAGTAAGCATTAGGACATAGATCTTTTTTCTACAAATCTATAGAAGCACTAACAGATACATTCCGTCTAAGAGTTAATGTTGAGGAAAGGTTTCACCTCGTGGTTTAGAACCCCCACATCTAAAATAGATTAGTTCGTTAAGGATTCTCATTGACAACTGTATTTCTGTGTGTCAAACCAAATACTCTTTGGATGCATTTTAAACTCTACTTGTAATTTTTTGCCGAAGTGTGTGTGTGTGATAATGGGGGTAAACGTGCAAGGGAGGACATCTTTGTAAACTCCACTGAATTCTTTCTAGAACGGATGCCCACACACACACACACACACACACAATATTGCACCCTCACACAACGCACATACGCACACACTTAAGATAATTGACACAATCAAAAGTGTGAGCCCCAATGCACCTTCCGGCAGGGACGGCAGTTGGACCATCTCTAGTCCCTTCCTGGCTTTTTGGTTTGGTTTGGTATTTGGTGTTTGGTTTGCACGTTTTGCTTTTCAACTCTTGTTTTGGACTTTTTCTGTGTCTTTTTTTCTGCCAAGACAGTCAGTTTTTTTTTATCTAATAAAAATCTGGAAGCTACATTTCACAGTATTTTTCCAACCACCTGATTAAAAATCTCTAGAACAACTAGGAAAAAATAAGGAGCTGTTGTAGCAAGCGAATACGTTTATTATCCCAAATGAGGTAAGCACTAAAGAACAGCACATACACAGCATCAAGAGACACAGCAAACAAATAAAATACAAAATAAACCAACAAACAGGAAAAATAAAACTGACTTAGAAGATTCAGTTCAATGAGGTCATTAGAGATTTCTCCATCCAGGACCAGAGAAGAAGAGCTGAGTTTGGAGTGAAAGAAAGACGGGAGAGGAGGGAATCTGTCCGATCTATCCATCAATCTATCCATACATCTGTTCCAGCTGTGCTACACAGTTTAGAGAGGGCCACTGAAGCCCAGTTAGTTGGATAACAGACAGAGGTGTCAGCTCAAGTCTGTAAAAACCTACACTTGTCCTCCTCCCCCCCATCCATATTTGGCTGTGTTCTTTTTGGTTTGTTCTGACGTTTTTGGTTTGTATTTTTGGTATCCTCTTACAAAACTTGACATCCCCTCTTTCTGTATGTTTGATCCCATTGCACCATCCAATCCCCTCCCCGTATGCACACCTTTTATGTTGGGTGAGGGTTCTGTCCTTTTGAAGTGACCCTCTCGGGCATAAGGAGATGGCAAGGGGTCAACTAGGGGGGTTCAGCGGGAGGGGTAGGGTGTGTCCCCAACCCTACAGTATGTGAGTGTTAATGTCATGGCTGACTCCTCTGAAGAGTAACAAATGCTTTGGTTTAAATGTGTAATAATGGCAGATTTGGGTGGAAAATGACAGTGAAAATGGGATGGATGGAGGGATGATGAACAATAAAAACAACGTATATTAAACATTAAACAGGTTTTGATCTCTGTTTCTCTACTGCGTGTCGAGACAGATGGCTGATTGACAAGGTAAGACAGACCTGTCCATGACTAAACTAACATTTTTATAAATTTACCTCTTTCTTGCCTCAATGTTACTAGTTTAAAATCTCCAATCATGCTCAATTTCATACTGTCATCGTGGTGGATTGGCCATTCACAAGGACTACATTGAGTCTAAGTCTAATATTATTTCATCAAGTGAGTCATTTTGTGTGTGAGTAATTACGGAGAGAGGTTTTTATCAAGGCTGCTACAAAAACTGCTACACTAAGCCTGAGCTCTTGTTCCCTCTTGTCTCTTATTATTATCTCTGACAACATCAAGTAAATAGCACAAGATGATGATGATGACAGACTCCAACGCTATCAGTAAACTATTGGAAATCAAGGGGAGATAAGATACCCAAAGAAGCAGAGGTAGGAAAACACAAACAGAGACACACCTGTAAGCTCGGCTCGTTCAGTATCAACCATTTACAACCAATCTAAAATATCCCACAGAAACAACATAATTGCAGTGAAAGTGAGTGACAGACTATGACAGACATGATGGGTGGATGACTGATCGGATGGATGGATGAATGTGATCGGCTGTGGATATCGTGTGTGTGTGTGTGTGTGTGTGTGTGTGTGTGTGTGTGTGTGTGTGTGTGTGTGTGTGTGTGTGTGGGTGTGTGTGTGTGTGTGTGTGTGTGTGTGTGTGTGTGTGGCAGAGTGCTGGTCCTGGATAGGATCAGTATGTACAAGTCGTTTGGATAAAGCTTTTCCTTCCGTATTTTTGGTTTCTGGAATTTTGGTATGGTTGTTGTTTTTTGTCATCGTGTGTTCCTCTTCTCCTCCTCAGGTACATTTTTGGTTTAAAATCCTCCTCCCATCTCCTCCTCTTTCAGACCTGCAGCTTTTCAAAGAAAATCATCCACTTCTTTTTCTGTCCTTGCCACCATTCCCCAAAAACACACAGTAATGTTTATTTTTGTAATTTTGGTTCACACGATTCGACGCATATCTCTACTCCTGTTATTTGTCATTGGTTTATTTTCCCAGGAAAGAAAGAGAGACAGAAAGGAGAGGTGCGATATCGCTCAGTATTGACTAAACAGTCCCACAATGCCTCCTCCATCACTTTGGATAGATAAAGATTTTTGGTTTCATCTTCCTCTTTCCCCCCTTCTCCCCTTTTCACTTCTGACTCCCTCCCTCTCCTCTCTTTCATTCTGTGTATTTTTGGCATTGAAAGACGGGGGGAGAGAGGGAGAGAGAGTGTGGGGCGAGAGTGATAAAAGAGATAGCTTTGGTTGAAAGACGAGGTTGTCGTTTCCTCCTTTCTCCTCCTCCTCTCTGATTGGCGCTTGGCTGTGTCACTCAATCTTAGCCCCTCCCAACGAGGATGGGCTGTGTGCCAATTCATTGAAGTCGCAGGAAGAGGCGGGGCTGGAGCAAGGGGAGGGGGAGCAGGGGGTGGGACTTATGCTACTGGTGGAGGGGAAAGGGGAGGGCTGTGATGCTTTGGCTACGGCAGCGCTGATCAATCCAGCACCAGGATTTTGGCCCATGTGGAGGAAAGCTGGGTGGTTGAGGAAGAAGGAGGACTGGAGACCCCCTCCCTGCCCCCCTGCACCACCCAGCAACACCTTACTGCCCCCCTCAAGACTGGAAAGGGGCAGCTGGCCACCACTGGCTGCTAGGGCTGAGAAGGGAGGGAGAGAGATGAGAGTTAACCTCAATATACCTACTGTGAAATAACTACATTTACTATAGACTTTACTATCGAGATTAAATGAAGAAGTGGATGAATGAGAGAAAAAGAATGAAAGACAGACTAAAGACACACACACACACACACACACACACACACCACACACACACACACACACACACACACACACACACGGGGATGAACATGTTGGAGTGATGGGACATGCCTGTCATAGCCCTGCTCACCAGTTCTCCAGTTTCTTCCATCAGATGATCTCTCATTCATCTCATCAGCTCTAACTGTCCCTCTCATCATCTCTGTCATTCTTTCTGTCTAGCATTCATTAACATTACTTACCTTTATTATCACTTTGTACCTCAAATTACTGTCCCTGCCTCTCCCACTTTCTCTCCCCCTGTCTCTCTCTTCTTCCTCCTTTTAATTTCCCTCTTCCTCTCTTTTCCCTCCTTCCCTACACCTCTCTCTCCCTCTAACACACCTTGTATAGTAGCCAGAGGGTTGTTGCTGAGGAGAGCTTGGTTCAGAGCCTGGTTCCCTGTGTTTACTCCCATCACAGTGTTCCTGTGTTACATACACACACACACACACACACACACACACACACACACACACACACACACACACACACACACAGGAGGAAATCCATTTACATACAGAGGAGAAACGGAGAGAAAGAAGCAGGTTGAGCAGCAGAACAGACAGAGGACAGACTCAGGGACCTGAACACAGACACACTGCAGGAGAAACCCACAGGTCAGATACACACACACCATCTTGATTCATATCTTGTTTTTATGAGCTACGAATCCAAATGCTTGCTTGTGAACCTTGTGTTGGTGTGCGGACGATCATATTCCTGTAAGAGAGGGGAGAGAGTGTGTGTGTGTGGGTGGGTGTACAGTATAGGTACGTGTGTCTCTGTTGTCTTCACCTCAAGTTTGCAGCAAAATCGGTGATGTAGTTAGACACGTCACCATTCTTTTTACCCATACGCCATAAGCTGTGGACACAAAACACACAGTCACACACACAGGTTAGAAAGTACTGCTGCACAGAAGTAGCAGTGTCACGGATCAGTGTGTGTCAATCATGTGTGGGTGTGATTAACATTTGCTGCAAACTGCAGGTGAACTGAATACTGTACCAATGGTGAAGCACAGTGGCCAAAGTGTACACTTTGTATGCAGGTGCATACTCACCCTGTGTTGAGACTCAGTGTGCTGTGGCTGGGAGGGGCTGGGCTGGCTGTGCTGCGAGGAGGAGGAGTCACTGGAGAGGAGGCGGAGCTGAGAGATGAGTGGGTGGGACCACTGGGGGTCAGAGGGGAGAATGATGACATGGTGGTCAATGTGGTACTGAGGCTGGTCACTGCCTGGGACAGCTGACTGGACAGCTGACTGGACATCTGATAGAGAGACAGGTGAGAAAGACAAAGAGAAAAAGAGGGGGAGAGTGTATATTCAAAAGAGTATCTATACTTAGCTTTATCCAATAGAAAAAGGGATAAATGGGATAGGATTATTAATGTGTAATAGCAAAGCACTAAAGCAATGCAGGTTGGGTAGTACCATCTGCACACTGGAACAGGGGGTGCAGAAGAACATCCACTATGACATGCGGGACACACCATTCATATATGGGGGAGAATTGTGATGGCTAAGGTTGGGAGAGGGGGATCATGCGGGTCAGGCCATACCATGTGTGGGCTGTAGCAGGGGGGGTTTGTGTATCGGTGGGGCTTGGGGGAGCTGGCTGGGCAAGGGAGGGGTGGCACTGTTGGGGTTGATACGCTTCTCTTTCTGCCGGCGGTTGCAGAACCACACGCGGATCACCTCCTTCTCCATGCTGAGCTGGTCCGCGATACACAGGATCTCCTCTGAGGTAGGCTTCTGGTTCTGCTGACACACGGGAAAGACAGAGATGGACACATTAGTACTAATACACACTTAGCCTTATATCACCTCACTGATATCACAGTGATATAGTGTTCTTCTGAGGGCAGAAACTACAGAACAAGCCGTGTAGATGTTATGTCAGCTTAAGATGTATGTCTCCTGTATGACAGTGCTATGAAGAACTTATGTCAGTGATATTGTGATGGAAATGTTTATGTTTGTGCTTTTCTAATAACCAATTTCTGTGTTCATGCAAGTGACTGAACAAATCAGTCACACAACTTTCAAATCCACATTCACTTAGTACTATTCCCAAACACACTCAGTAATCACCCTCATTACTCCATGTGCATCTTCAACGATTCTCCTGTCGTTACTACCGATGCACCATATGTACAGTAGGGGAAAAAAGTATTTGATCCCCTGCTGATTTTGTCCGTTTGCCCACCGATAAAGAAAGGATCAGTCTATAATGTTAATGGTAGGTTTATTTGCACAGTGAGAGACAGAATAACAACAAAAATATCCAGAAAAACGCATGCCAAAAATGTTATAAATTGATTTGCATTTTAATGAGGGAAATAAGTATCTGACCCCCTCTCAATCAGAAAGATTTCTGGCTCCCAGGTGTCTTTTATACAGGTAACGAGCTGAGATTAGGAGCACACTCTTAAAGGGAGTGCTCCTAACCGCAGCTTGTTACCTGTAAAAAAGACGCCTGTCCACAGAAGCAATCAATCAATCAGATTCCAAACTCTCCACCATGGCCAAGACCAAAGAGCTCTCCAAGGATGTCAGGGACACGATTGTAGACCTACACAAGGCTGGAATGGGCTACAAGACCATCGCCAAGCAGCTTGGTGAGAAGGTGACAACATTTGGTGCGATTATTCGCAAATGGAAGAAACACAAAAGAACTGTCAATATCCCTCGGCCTGGGGCTCCATGCAAGATTTCACCTCGTGGGGTTGCAATGATCACGAGAACAGTGAGGAATCGGCACAGAACTACACGGGAGGATCTTGTCAATGATCTCAAGGCAGCTGGGACCATAGTCACCAAGAAAACAATTGGTAACACACTACACCGTGAAGGACTGAAATCCTGCAGCGCCCGCAAGGTCCCCCTGCTCAAGAATACATATGCATGCCCGTCTGAAGTTTGCCAATGAACATCTGAATGATTCAGAGGATAACTGGTGAAAGTGTTGTGGTCAGATGAGACCAAAATGGAGCTCTTTGGCATCAACTCAACTCGCCGTGTTTGGAGGAGGAGGAATGCTGCCTATGACCCCAAGAACACCATCTCCACCGTCAAACATGGAGGTGGAAACATTATGCTTTGGGGGTGTCTTTCTGCTAAGGGGACAGGACAACTTCACCGCATCAAAGGGACGGTGGACGGGGCCGTGTACCGTCAAATCTTGGGTGAGAACCTCCTTCACTCAGCCAGGGCATTGAAAATGGGTCGTGGATGGGTATTCCAGCATGACAATGACCCAAAACACACGGCCAAGGCAACAAAGGAGTGGCTCAAGAAGAAGCACATTAAGGTCCTGGAGTGGCCTAGCCAGTCTCCAGACCTTAATCCCATAGAAAATCTGTGGAGGGAGCTGAAGGTTCGAGTTGCCAAACGTCAGCCTCAAAACCTTAATGACTTGGAGAAGATCTGCAAAGAGGAGTGGGACAAAATCCCTCCTGAGATGTGTGCAAACCTGGTGGCCAACTACAAGAAACGTCTGACCTCTGTGATTGCCAACAAGGGTTTTGCCACCAAGTACTAAGTCATGTTTTGCAGAGGGGTCAAATACTTATTTCCCTCATTAAATGCAAATCATTTTATAACATTTTTGACATGTGTTTTTCAGGATTTTTGTTGTTGTTATTCTGTGACTCACTGTTCAAGTAAACCTACCATTAAAATTATAGACTGATCATTTCTTTGTAAGTGGAGAAACGTACAAAATCAGCAGGGGATCAAATACTTTTCCCCCCACTGTATCTTTCTATACATATAGAATAGCCTCATAATTTAAAATAATACTCTCTTCTTTCATATCAACGATTCTTCTGTCGTTACTACCTATGCTACTACCACATTCACTTAGTACTATTCCCAAACACACTCAGTAATCACCCTTATTACTCCATGTGCATCAGTATCTGCAATTTGGCAGTATGCCCAGAACCTTGATTTGAGAAAGGGATATCTGAGTTTCATGTTCTCAGCTTAGAGAGAAGCCTCATGAGGTATTGGTCCGTCACATGCATGAACCAGTATTGGTCGGTCACATGAAGGAAGCAAACGTTAATTATGAATGATGAATAAGCTAAAATATGCAAATATAATTTGTCCGTCTTTAAGAGAACTAACGGGACTGCCCCGGGTGGAGCTCCTGATTGACATGTGTACTTGGTGCATTGAGTTGGTTGGAACCTCTTCAGCGCGCTGATAATAACCAATGATTCATTTAAGATTGGCTTTGAGTGTCCCTGTGTAGAATTTCCACAACAATTTGGCGTCAACAAACAGGATGATTGAATCTGCCTGCGGAGCTTTTCAGTGGGCGTCTGCGAGGTAAACCGATGGCATATTTTATGAAGCGTGAGGGAAATTCTCATCTGACCAAAAGATGACAAGACCCGCCCAGACCCTTACTGTGAGCTTCCCAGGAGGAGACACATCATCCGCGAACAATTGAAGGACGCGTCTTCTGATTTCAGGAAGTAAATTTAAATGAATTTGTATAAAAATAGAAAAAATACCAATAAAACCAATAAAACTAAAGATCTAAATGGAGGAGGCTACCACTAGTCCTAAGTCAAGTAATAGAATGAAGTGAATGTGGATGTGAGAGTGTGAAAGAGGTGCGTGTCTGAAAGAATGCCCCAACTAGTTCTGTGATCTGAATTCTTCGATCTATAACGTTATCTACGGTTGTTATATATGTATAGGAAGTAACGGCAAGCTAGTCTTAGGAGAAGGCTTGAGTGAGGGCAGAGGCCCCACTGACAATTGTCTGTAGGCATTTATTAGAGAAGTGTCTATGTGGTCGAGAACCACTGGGAACTGTTGAAGATACATATGGCATCCACCACCACCCATCGATCTACAGATAGTGAGCACTGACAGGAGAAGCAATTGAAAAGTTTGAGAGAGTAACAGCTGAGATGGGTAAGGGCTGTAACAATATTCATTGATGCCCCCGGACACTGAGATTTCCTTGAGAATATGATATGTATACCTCTCGGGCTGCTGCACTGTGATCGTTGCTAGTGGTGTGGACGTGAATAACTAAAGATGTATAACGTTATATAGGGATTCTGTATGGAGATATGAAAGAAGAGAGTATTATTTCCGAATATGAGGCTATTCTATATGTATAGAAAGATACATATGGTGCATAGGTAGTAACGACAGGAGAATCGTTGAAGATGCACATGGAGTAATAAGGGTGATTACTGAGTGTGTTTGGGAATAAGTGAATGTGGATTTGAAAGTTGTGTGAGTGTGGAAAGGACGTGTTAAGCTGATTGAAATCTGGATAATAAACTGATTGATTTAAATTTGGGACAGAGGTAATAATAATTGAATAAGACACGCTTTTGACAATTTCCAATTATTATTAATCAATTCTATAGTTTGGGTAGCACCAGTGATTTAAGTAAGTAATGTAATCTAAAACTATAATCTGTTTCCATTACGTGGAACTGTGTCCAGAACTGAAGTAGATTCAAGTAAATGTTTTAGTACCGAATATTGAGCTGATAAGCCAGCACCAACCTTTTGAAGGTCCTAGCAGATTTGATAAACAACAGGTTTCATATTTTGACTAGTTTATGTCCCAGGGACATTTTGTACAGAACTGTATGTCAATGCAACAGGTCAACATGACAATGATTACAAGAGCAGTAAACCTGATTAAGTTTATTTTCTTTCTTCCAGGACTGATGGAATGTCCACTACCAAGTTTTTTTTACATGTTTATCAATGATTTTACATTTGAAAGGCTTCCTGAGGCAGGTGCCTTAGGAGAGCAGTTATTGAGACCATATATTATATTTGTACCCGGATCCAGCTGTTAACTTCTTTGGGATAGGGGGCGGTATTTTGACGTCCGGATGAAAAGTGTGCCCAAAGTAAACTGCCTGCTACTCAGGCCCAGAAGCTAGGATATGCAGATAATTGGTAGATATGGATAGAAAACACTCTAAAGTTTCTAAAACTGTTACAATAATGTCTGTGAGTATAACAGAACTGAAATGGCAGGCAAAACCCCGAGGACAAACCATCAAAGGAAATGGCTGGCACTTTTATAATAGGGCGAAATCGTCCCCGATTGCAGTTCCTAGGGCTTCCACTAGATGCCAACATTCTTTAGAAAGAGTTTCAGGCTGGTTTTTGGAAAAATGAGCGAAAAGTTGTAGTTTTTCTAAGTGGCTCCCATTTTGGCTGTAGTGTTTCCAAGTGCATGGCCGAGAGAGCGCGTTCTTTTTGTTTATCTCCGATAAAGACAATAACGATTCTCCATCTTAGATTATATAGTTTATTTGTGTATTAGGCTTTCCCTCCTTCAAAATGCATACAAAATGAATCCCAAACGTTACGTGGGCTGCCCCAGGTGGAGCTCCTGATTGACATGTGTACTTGGTGCATTGAGTTGGTTGGAACCTCTCCATCGCGCTGATTGACCCTGTGTAGAATTTCCACGACAATTTGTCATGTCTCTCACCGTGATGAAGGCTCTCTCCAGGGCCACGCGGACGTTAGTCTCGATGCTGGTTCTTTTCTTCCTGCGTCGGCCCGGCAGGCCCTCGAAGCCCATTGAGGAAGAGGACAGAGAGCTGGGGCTGGGCATAGTACTGTCTGTGGACATGGTCTCTGTCAAACAGAGAGATTGATTAGTGGGATGATTTAAAATCACACAAACTGGTATCCTCATTCTACAGATATATCTTCATTAACTCAAGGATACATTCAATCAGATCCAACCCACATGTAACGAGAGTGTTCATAGGCGACATCAAATGAAGGGTTTCACTTAATGCTGATGACTTGCTTCTCTATATCTCAAACCCCGATGTATCCTTACCCATTGTGCTATCTGTTCTTAATGCATTTTGCCTAGTCTCTGGTTACAAGTTAAACCTGAATAAGAGCAAGCTTTTCCATTTAAATGCGGCAGCTCGTAACTACCATTACACACATTTTCATTCAGAGTAGTTCTCAACAAATGTACATACTTGGGGGTACATGTCATAGACAAATTTGATAGCCTTAAAAAGGTTAACTTTCCTCCTCCTTACTCTGGTGGAGAAACATTTTGAACGATGGTCACTACTCCCCCTATCATTAGCTGGTCGAATTAATTCGGTTAAAATGAATACCCTCCCTAAATTCTCCTACCTCTTTCAATTATTTCCAAATATTTTTCCACAAACTAGATGGGATTATCTCCCACTTCATCTGGAAGTCTGGAACTTCCGTGTAATTCAGTACTTGATCCGTGTAGATACCCAACATATCATTCCAGCATGGTTGAAGATAGAATCTTGCTCATGTATGCCTTCTTCACTGATTGCTTTGGCACATTCCCCTATTCATTCTGCTACTTCAAGTTATACCTAAAACATTTTAGTAAAAACCACTCTCAAGATCTGGAACCAGTTTAGACGTCACTTTGGTTTGCAAGGGCCCCTCTACTCAGAAATAACGTTATTGACGGCACGTTTGCATCTTTCCAACAACTCTCAGATAAACTCTACCTTCCGAATAGTCATTTCTTTAGATATCTACAAGTGCGCAGCTTTGTCCGTGACATGACCTCTCAATTCCCCAGTCTTCCTGTGAGCCTCCCACTGATGCATTTATCCCGCCATCACCAACAGTAAAAGGTATTATTTCTTATAGCTATGATCAAATTTCCTCTCTTCACAATCCTTCATTCGCAGCTATTAAAACGTTATGGGAACAGGATCTAGGTGATGAGTTGACTGATGAATCTAGAGGCGAAAGAAACGCACACCTGTTTAGGCGAGGTGCTGGCTAGAGGAGTAGAACACCTGTTTAGGCGAGGTGCTGGCTAGAGGAGTAGAACACCTGTTTAGGCGAGGTGCTGGCTAGAGGAGTAGAACACCTGTTTAGGCGAGGTGCTGGCTAGAGGAGTAGAACACCTGTTTAGGAGAGGTGCTGGCTAGAGGAGTAGAACACCTGTTTAGGCGAGGTGCTGGCTAGAGGAGTAGAACACCTGTTTAGGAGAGGTGCTGGCTAGAGGAGTAGGACACCTGTTTAGGCGAGGTGCTGGCTAGAGGAGTAGAACACCTGTTTAGGCGAGGTGCTGGCTAGAGGAGTAGAACACCTGTTTAGGCGAGGTGCTGGCTAGAGGAGTAGAACACCCGGAAAAGAAAAGGAGAACCTCACACTCTAGGAGCTCAGATGCAATAATGTAATAACCTAATAAGCAACGTTTCCACAGACAAGCTGTCTTCATCAGGGTAAACAGAGTTGACTGATGACACATGGGAAGGTATTCTGCACCATGTCCACTCCTCTTCTATTTGTGCCAAACATGGTTTGATCCAATGCAAAATCCTCCACCACACTCACTGGACTAAACTCAGGCTTTCTAACATCTATCCTGATGTCCACACTGTTTACGACAGGTGTCGGCAAGTTCCTGCTTCATTAATACGTATGTTTTGGTCCTGCTCTTCTCT
Source organism: Salmo trutta (assembly GCF_901001165.1). Taxonomy (NCBI): domain Eukaryota; kingdom Metazoa; phylum Chordata; class Actinopteri; order Salmoniformes; family Salmonidae; genus Salmo; species Salmo trutta. The sequence continues at coordinate 33,756 of NW_021822882.1, read as the reverse complement.
ACATAACTAGTGGTCTGCCATCTTTGATACCATATCTAAAGTATTACAGGTACCTTTTGCAACTACTGCCATAACATCATTATTTGGGGTAATACCTGATACTATAACACTACCAAAACACACATCTGACTTTGTAGCCTTTGTTGGCAAGAAGGTTGATTTTACTTCTGTGGAAGTCGCCCTCTCCTCCTCATTTCGTGTGGATTAAAGATCTCTTACACTTCAGTAAATTGGAGAAGATAAAATATACCTTTCTTCTGACAAATTCTACAGAATGTGGCAACCTTTCTTTACCTATGTAGAGACACTAGCTTTGTATTTAATCTCACCTTTGTGAGTGTTTAATATTCGCCTGTCTTATTATTATAATTGTTCTATTCGTTTTGAAGACGAGCCATGTTTGTTGTTTCTAATGTTTTGTTATGAATGTATTACTTAAGTCTTTTATATTTTTGTATGGGCATATACATTCCTACCTCATTCAAAAAGTAGTTTCCATGGTATATCGAATGTATAAAACCATGTGCAATGTACTGTATTTCAAGCATTGTTTACTATAACTGTGAAAAGAAATACCAATAAAAAGAGTTGAAACATTTTTTACAAATAAAGTTTCATTCATTCTACAGATGAATGCAACTTGGGGATTGGTTAATTAATCAACTGATGTATTGATTGATTCAAAGTGTCATACACCTTTCTCCTTTACCAATTCCCTCACCTCTTCTCTCCTCCCCTCCCATCCTCCTTCTCCTCTCCCCTCCCCTCCTCCCCCTCCTCTCTCCTCCCCTCCCATCCTCCTTCTCCTCTCCCCTCCCCTCCTCCCCCTCCTCTCTCCTCCCCTCCCATCCTCCCCCTCCTCTCTCCTCCCCTCCCATCCTCCTCTCCTCTCCCCTCCCATCCTCCTCTCCTCTCCCCTCCTCTCCCCTCCCCTCCCATCCTCCCCCTCCTCCCCTCCCATCCTCCCCCTCCTCTCTCCTCCCCTCCCATCCTCCTTCTCCTCTCCCCTCCCCTCCCATCCTCCTCCTCCTCTCCTCTCCACTCTCCTCCTCCCCCTCCTCTCTCCTCCCCTCCCATCCTCCCCCTCCTCTCTCCTCCCCTCCCATCCTCCTTCTCCTCTCCCCTCCCATCCTCCTCTCCCCTCCCCTCCTCCCCCTCCTCTCTCCTCCCCTCCCATCCTCCCCCTCCTCTCTCCTCCCCTCCCATCCTCCTTCTCCTCCCCCTCCCCTCCCATCCTCCTCCTCCTCTCCCCTCCCCTCCCATCCTCCCCCTCCTCTCTCCTCCCCTCCCATCCTCCTTCTCCTCTCCCCTCCCATCCTCTCCCCTCCCATCCTCCTTCTCCTCTCTCCTCCCCTCCCATCCTCCCCCTCCTCTCTCCTCCCCTCCCATCCTCCCCCTCCCCTCCCCTCCCATCCTCCCTCTCCTCTCTCCTCCCCTCCCATCCTCCCCCTCCTCTCTCCTCCCCTCCCATCCTCCCCCTCCTCTCTCCTCCCCTCCCATCCTCCTTCTCCTCTCCCCTCCCCTCCCATCCTCCCCCTCCTCTCTCCTCCCTCCCATCCTCCCCCTCCTCTCTCCTCCCCTCCCCTCCCATCCTCCCTCTCCTCTCTCCTCCCCTCCCATCCTCCCCCTCCTCCCCCTCCTCTCTCCTCCCCTCCCATCCTCCCTCTCCTCTCTCCTCCCCTCCCATCCTCCCTCTCCTCTCTCCTCCCCTCCCATCCTCCCTCTCCTCTCTCCTCCCCTCCCATCCTCCCTCTCCTCTCTCCTCCCCTCCCATCCTCCCTCTCCTTTCTCCCGGCCCCTCCCTACTCCCATCCTCCCGTCCTCTCCTTCATCCCCCACCCTCCCCTCTCACCTGCATCATTGAGCCACTTCTCCAGTAGTGGTTTGAGTTTACACATGTTCTTAAAGCTCAGGTTGAGGGCCTCGAAGCGAGAGATGGTGGTCTGGCTGAAATCATTCCCATATAGCTTCCCCATGGCCATTCCCACGTCACCCTGAGAGAGCGAGGGAGGGAGGAAAACAGGGAGTTAGCACACACACACACACACACACACACACACACACACACACACACACACACACACACACACACACACACACACACACACACACACACACACAGAAAGGCGTACCTGTGTAAAGCCCAGTTTGATGCGTCTCTGTTTGAAGGTGCGGGCAAACACCTCCAGTTCCTCCAGGTCACTGGGCTCCTCGGGGTGAGAGGTCACAGAGGACACAGAGGTCATGACCCCACTGCCTTCCATAGCCTTGTCTCTCTACAGGGGGAGAGGGGGAGGAGGAAAAAGAGAGTGGGAGAGCGAGAGAGAGCGAGAATTATATAGCAGAAGAGAGGCGTTTACTGGATATGACAGAATGATGAGAAGAGATGTTTGTTGGAAAGAGCCGGGCCTGTAGCCTCTCTCAAAGCCTGGGTGTTTCCTCTGTTGTCCTACCTGTGCTTGGAGCCCCAGCCTGGTGGGAGCGGACAGGAGGCTCCCTTGGTTTTGCTGAGGTAGCTGAATCAGATTTGGTGTTGATAGCAGTCCTGAGGAGTGAAGAAGTGAGGGAATCAGTAGGCCTATGATCAGTTATGTGAACAAACAACACATGTAATATTCCACAAAACTCCATGGTCGATCAGAGAATCCAATAGGCATTCTAGTATTAGACAGTTGAAGAACCTGTTAATGGTTGTTAACAGTTGGCACTTCTAAATAAATGAAATCTGTTTGTTGATAGTTGGAACATCTACAGCCCATCTTCAGGGCACTGTCCCAATAGAATAGAACCAGTGGTAGTGGCTAGTGCGAGGAGCCCACCTTGCTGCCCTTGGTGCTGTTGGAGGAGGAACTGAGGAGACTGCAGGTGGTGTCCTGGTACCAGAACCAACTGCTGCAGCTGCAACAACTGCTGGATGTCCTGCAGGGAGACAGGAGGACAGAACAGAGATCAGAGATGGAGAGAACAGAGGGATCAGAGATGGAGAGAACAGAGGGATCAGAGATGGAGAGAACAGAGGGGTCAGAGATGGAGAGAACAGAGGGGTGAGAGATGGAGAGAACAGAGGGGTGAGAGATGGAGAGAACAGAGGGGTGAGAGATGGAGAGAACAGAGGGGTGAGAGATGGAGAGAACAGAGGGGTGAGAGATGGAGAGAACAGAGGGGAGAGAGATGGAGAGAACAGAGGGGTCAGAGATGGAGAGAACAGAGGGGTCAGAGATGGAGAGAACAGAGGGGTGAGAGATGGAGAGAACAGAGGGGTCAGAGATGGAGAGAACAGAGGGGTCAGAGATGGAGAGAACAGAGGGGGTCAGAGATGGAGAGAACAGAGGGTGAGAGATGGAGAGAACAGAGGGGTCAGAGATGGAGAGAACAGAGGGGTCAGAGATGGAGAGAACAGAGGGGTGAGAGATGGAGAGAACAGAGGGGTCAGAGATGGAGAGAACAGAGGGGTCAGAGATGGAGAGAACAGAGGGGTCAGAGATGGAGAGAACAGAGGGGTCAGAGATGGAGAGAACAGAGGGGTCAGAGATGGAGAGAACAGAGGGGAGAGAGATGGGGAGAACAGAGGGGAGAGAGATGGAGAGAACAGAGGGGAGAGAGATGGAGAGAACAGAGGGGTCAGAGATGGAGAGAACAGAGGGGTGAGAGATGGGGAGAACAGAGGGGTGAGAGATGGAGAGAACAGAGGGGTGAGAGATGGAGAGAACAGAGGGGTGAGAGATGGAGAGAACAGAGGGGTGAGAGATGGAGAGAACAGAGGGGAGAGAGATGGAGAGAACAGAGGGGTCAGAGATGGAGAGAACAGAGGGGTCAGAGATGGAGAGAACAGAGGTGTGAGAGATGGAGAGAACAGAGGGGTCAGAGATGGAGAAAACAGAGGGGAGAGAGATGGAGAGAACAGAGGGGTGAGAGATGGAGAGAACAGAGGGGTCAGAGATGGAGAGAACAGAGGGGTCAGAGATGGAGAGAACAGAGGGGTGAGAGATGGAGAGAACAGAGGGGTGAGAGATGGAGAGAACAGAGGGGTGAGAGATGGAGAGAACAGAGGGGTGAGAGATGGAGAGAACAGAGGGGTGAGAGATGGAGAGAACAGAGGGGAGAGAGATGGAGAGAACAGAGGGGTCAGAGATGGAGAGAACAGAGGGGTCAGAGATGGAGAGAACAGAGGGAGAGAGATGGGGAGAACAGAGGGGAGAGAGATGGAGAGAACAGAGGGGTCAGAGATGGAGAGAACAAAGGGATCATAGATAGAGAGAACAGAGGGGTGAGAGATGGAGAGAACAGAGGTGTGAGAGATGGAGAGAACAGAGGGGAGAGAGATGGGGAGAACAGAGGGGAGAGAGATGGAGAGAACAGAAGGGTGAGAGATGGAGAGAACAGAGGGGTGAGAGATGGAGAGAACAGAGGGGTGAGAGATGGAGAGAACAGAGGGGTCAGAGATGGAGAGAACAGAGGGGTCAGAGATGGAGAGAACAGAGGGGTGAGAGATGGGGAGAACAGAGGGGAGAGAGATGGAGAGAACAGAGGGGTGAGAGATGGAGAGAACAGAGGGGTGAGAGATGGAGAGAACAAAGGGATCATAGATGGAGGGATCAGAGGGGTCAGAGATGGAGAGAACAAAGGGATCATAGATGGAGAGAACAGAGGGATCAGAGATGGAGAGAACAGAGGGGTCAGAGATGGAGAGAACAGAGGGGTCAGAGATGGAGAGAACAGAGGGGTCAGAGATGGAGAGAACAGAGGGGTCAGAGATGGAGAGAACAGAGGGGTCAGATGGAGAGAACAGAGGGGTCAGAATGGAGAGAACAGAGGGGTCAGATGGAGAGAACAGAGGGGTCAGAATGGAGAGAACACAGATGTACAGAGAACAAATGAAAACAACCCCTTCATATAGAGGCCAAGAGAAAAGACTGAAAGAACAGCAGAGCAACACAAGCAATAAAAGAAAAGATCAATAAAAACGGAGGATCCCAGACTGTCTCCTGAATCAAGACCCTTCCCCACCTCTTCCCAGCCAGGATGTGCCTTGTGATTGGTTGTCAGTACCTGGGCGGTGAGCTGAATTGGCTGAGAGAGGGTGAGCTGGGGATGAGTGGGCGGGACAGGGACAGGTTGACCTGTCTGTTCCTGTGTGCTCTGTCCCTGTCCCTGGGGCTGTGATTGGCCCTGCTGCCCTGTCTGTCCCGCCTGCTGCTGCTGGGCATGTTGATTGGCTGCTGCGGCTGCCTGAGCTTGCTGATTGGCTTGGGCGGCTGCGTGGGCTGCGTGAGCTGCGTGAGCTGCGTGAGCTGCGTTGGACTGCTGAACAGACTGCTGCACAGCTGCAGCTAGAAGCTGAGCCTGAGCCTGCTGCAGTAACAACTGCTGCTGAGCCGGCAAGAGAGCCGTCAACTGAGAAACAGACACCGAGCGAGAGAGAGACACAGAGAAAGAGAGCAAGAGAGGGACAGAGAGAGAAAGAAGGGGAGGGAGGGAGGGAGGGCAGAGAGATGCAGAGGGTATGTGAAAGAGCAGAGAAAAGGAAGAAAGTAAAAAGCAGTGAACTCAAGCCAGACCATAAGCATGTATCTGTGTTTTTGAGAGTGTGCATCAATGTATGTTTTGTTTGTTAAGCCTCTTCCTCCTTGTCTTACCCCTGCCAGTTGGGAGCCAGTCAGCATGAGCTGTGTGTGTGGGAGGGGCGTCTGTGAGGGGGCGTGGCTGTGGTGGGGAGGAGGGCCCGGGGACATCTCACCACACTCTTCCATCTTATTCTGAGAGGAGGAGAGAGAACGAGGGATACAGTTAAACAAAGCTGACTGTTCTGCTCTGTCTGCTGTGGTAACCTGCATGCCAAACAGGAAGGTGCCTGCCTTTTCTTTAGAAACGAGGGATAGTCATCCCTTCTTCCTGGAATGGGCATGTCCAAACTGGCTAGTCTGACTGTTTTGCATACCTGTCAATCTGTATGCAAATGTCGCAAAATACTCTATAGTGTGGCCACACAAAACACACATGTACACAAAGACACACACACACACACCTTGTTGCTGCTGAGGGTTGGAGAAAGGTGAAAGGGACTGATTTTCATCTGCTGAAGCTGTAATAAGGACAAAAACCATCAGTACAGATAAACATAAATGATCATAAAAAAGACTAGACTGCTGCATGATTGTCACCATTGAACATGACTAACTGATTATTATGTTTCCTAAAGGTACAGCACATTCGGAAAGTATTCAGACCCCTTGACCTTTTCCACATTTTGTTACATTACAACCTTATTCTAAAATTGATCAAATGTACTTTTTTCCACATCAATCTACACAATCTGACAGAGCTCCAGAGTTCCTCTGTGGAGATAGGAGAACCTTCCAGAAGGACAACCATCTCTGCAACACTCCACCATTCAGCCACTCCTCAGTAAAAGGTACATGACAGCCCGCTTGGAGTTTGCCAAAACCTAAAGACTCTCAGACCATGAGAAACATGAATGCTAAGCGTCACGTCTGGAGGAAACCTGGCACCATCTCTATGGTGAAGCATGGTGGTGGCAGCAGCATCATGCTGTGGGGATGTTTTTCGGTGGCAGGGACTGGGAGACTAGTCCGGATCGAGGGGGAAAATGAATGGAGCAAAGTACAGAGAGCTCCTTGATGAACACCTGCTCCAGAGCGCTCAGGACCTCAGACTGGGGCGAAGGTTCACCTTCCAACAAGACAACAACACTAAGCACACAGCCAAGACAACGCAGGAGTGGCTTCGGGACAAGCCTCTGAATGTCCTCGAGTGGCCCAGCCAGAGACCAGACTTGAACCCGATCAAACATCTCTGGTGAGACCTGAAAATAGCTGTGCAGCGATGCTCCACATCCAACCTGACAGATCTTGAGAGGATCTGCAGAGAAGAATGGGAGAAACTACTCAAATACAGGTGTGCCAAGCTTGTAGCATCATACCCAAGAAGACTCGAGTCTGTAATCGCAGCCAAAGGTGCTTCAACAAAGTACTGAGTAAAGGGTCTGATATTTCAGTTATTTATTTTTAATACATTTGCAAACATTTCTAAAAAAGCCGTTTTTGCTTTGTCATTATGGGGTATTGTGTGTAGCTTGACGAGGGGGGAAAAAAACAAATTTTAGCAATTTTAGAATAAGTCTGTAACGTAACAAAATGTGGAAAAAGTCAAGGGGTCTGAAGGCACAGTATATTACCAGTGATATCAGTACTGAAATGAAGGTGAAGCACCAAGCGGACACAAACCTGATGATTTGAGTCAGGACCATTCCTCTCTGAGTCTGTGTGGGGGGATAGGAAACAATTAGAAATTCATCACACACACACACACACACACACACACACACACACACACACACACACACACACACACACACACACACACACACACACACACACACACACACACACAAAGACAGACAGACAGACAAATACCTGTGCTCTCCATTGGAGAGTCAGCCCCTGTGTTCTCAACCTCAACTGGCTTTGACATCCTGATTTCTATGAGAACGAGAGAGAGAGAGGGAGAGCAAGAGAGAGACATAGAAATACAGAGGGAGAGACCGAGAGAGAGAGAAAGAGAGAGAGAGACAGAGCAAGAGAGAGGGGAGGGAGAGACAGAGAGAGGGAGAGAGAGACCGAGAGAGACAGAGAGAGAGAGACAGAAACAAAGAGAGAGAGAGAGAGAGAGAGAGAGGGGGGAGAAAGGAGAGAGACGGAGAGAGCAGATGATTAGGTTTAATGACTAATGACATGTGAGTCAGCATGTTCAGGTTCAGTTGAAGCATTATACAGATAAAAAATAGAAAGTGCAAATGCTTTTGGTTGATGCTACGGGTGCTGAAATGAGATCACTGCGGTATTGGCTTTTGTATATGTTTTGCTGTGCAGCCTCCGTTCATTCTTTCCTATATGTACAGAGGTGTTTGTTTGGTCTAACAATAGGTGCTACAGAGGTTTGAGTGGGAACAGAACCCTACTAGACACCTCTATACTGATGTTACTCACTGTAGTGTCATCATTACACCACACCCCACCCCGCTATACTACACCACAACACTTCCTCCTTCCTCTCCTCTCCTCTCCTCTCTACTGTACAGACAGTCAGTCAGGTCTGGGACTGTCCCCATAGACAGAGAGTCGAGGGGTGTGAGGGGGAGAGGGAGGGAAAGAGAGAGGAGGAACACGGGGTGGAATGGGAGAGTGGGTTGGGGCGGGTAGAACGATTTAAAGAGATAGAGAGCGAGAGAGGGGCGGTGAGGGGTACACAATTCACTGTAAATAAAATAAAAAGTGAATTATGTTAAGTTAATTATTTTAAAACAAAGTTACCATAACAGATGTTTCATTTGGCAGTTACTGTATTAACTACCGCTTATTTTGTGAGAAGCCACAATATCTACAGACACTGGTCTTTGCTGACACACTCCCTCCCTCACACCAACTTCCCTTTTATGAAAACATGCAAATCCACCCAACGAACAACTAATTATATCTGCCACCTGCATTATTAAAAAACATTCCTCTCTCTCCCCCTTCCTCACAGTTCTCTCTATCACTTCTCCCCCCTCTCTCTCTCCCCCTTCCTCACAGTTCTCTCTATCACTTCTCCCCCCTCTCTCTCTCCCCCTTCCTCACAGTTCTCTCTATCACTTCTCCCCCCTCTCTCTCTCCCCCTTCCTCACAGTTCTCTCTATCACTTCTCCCCCCTCTCTCTCTCCCCCTTCCTCACAGTTCTCTCTATCACTTCTCCCCCCCTCTCTCTCTCGGTTCCAGTATATAGGATGAGTGCTCAGAGTAACATAAATGCTTGTTTTTTTATTCTCAAAGATGACAAAATCCAGTTTCACCTTTTCAAGTCATAACAAAATGAAACTGTGAAATGACAACACAAATGAACAAATACAACCAACAGACTAAGTAAGCTACTATGTCCGTAACAGGTTATTATCTACAGTACCAGTCAAAAGTTTGATGTCTTCACTATTATTCTACAATGTAGAAAATAGTCAAAATAAAGGAAAAGCCCTTGAATGAGTAGGTGTCCAAACTTTTGACTGGTACTGTATATGAGTAATGGCATAGCACTACAGAGACTTCCCTTGTATTGGCCTCTGGGCTATGGAGCAGGACCAGAGTGTGTGAGTGGAGGGGTGCTGAGCGCGCCCAATTTAACTGGAGCCTGGAGCGAGATTCCCAAAGGCTGGAGTGTTGGCCTTCTAGCCCGCTCCAATTTAGCTTCAACAGTGTTCCAGTAGCGCTCACTTCAGGAGCTCAGGGCCTGCCCGGCCCAGCATGCATTTGTCTGCTGCTATAGTCCCTTGCTTCAGCTACTGTCATGGAGTTTGCTAAATATTTTCATAAAGAAACTTATCAAACACGCATGTGCAAAATCAAGGTGACAAAGATGAGGACCAAGAGTAAGAGAGGGAGTGTGGTGATGTAATGACCACAGCAAAGAAGAGAGGGAGTGTGGTGATGTAATGTCCACAACAAAGAAGAGAGGGAGTGTGGTGATGTAATGACCACAGCAAAGAAGAGAGGGAGTGTGGTGATGTAATGACCACAACAAAGAAGAGAGGGAGTGTGGTGATGTAATGACCACAACAAAGAAGAGAGGGAGTGTGGTGATGTAATGACCACAACAAAGAAGAGAGGGAGTGTGGTGATGTAATGTCCACAACAAAGAAGAGAGGGAGTGTGGTGATGTAATGTCCACAACAAAGAAGAGAGGGAGTGTGGTGATGTAATGACCACAACAAAGAAGAGAGGGAGTGTGGTGATGTAATGACCACAACAAAGAAGAGAGGGAGTGTGGTGATGTAATGTCCACAACAAAGAAAAGAGGGAGTGTGGTGATGTAATGTCCACAACAAAGAAGAGTTAATGACGAGGAGGAGTGTGGTGATGTAATGTCCACAACAAGAAGAGAGGGAGTGTGGTGATGTAATGACCACAACAAAGAAGAGAGGGAGTGTGGTGATGTAATGACCACAACAAAGAAGAGAGGGAGTGTGGTGATGTAATGTCCACAACAAAGAAGAGAGGGAGTGTGGTGATGTAATGACCACAACAAAGAAGAGAGGGAGTGTGGTGATGTAATGACCACAACAAAGAAGAGAGGGAGTGTGGTGATGTAATGACCACAACAAAGAAGAGAGGGAGTGTGGTGATGTAATGACCACAACAAAGAAGAGAGGGAGTGTGGTGATGTAATGACCACAACAAAGAAGAGAGGGAGTGTGGTGATGTAATGACCACAACAAAGAAGAGAGGGAGTGTGGTGATGTAATGACCACAACAAAGAAGAGAGGGAGTGTGGTGATGTAATGTCCACAACAAAGAAGAGAGGGAGTGTGGTGATGTAATGTCCACAACAAAGAAGAGAGGGAGTGTGGTGATGTAATGTCCACAACAAAGAAGAGAGGGAGTGTGGTGATGTAATGACCACAACAAAGAAGAGAGGGAGTGTGGTGATGTAATGACCACAACAAAGAAGAGAGGGCAGTGTGGTGATGTAATGACCACAACAAAGAAGAGAGGGAGTGTGGTGATGTAATGTCCACAACAAAGAAGAGAGGGAGTGTGGTGATGTAAGGTCCACAACAAAGAAGAGAGGGAGTGTGGTGATGTAATGACCACAACAAAGAAGAGAGGGAGTGTGGTGATGTAATGACCATAAAAAAAGAAGAGAGGGAGTGTGGTGATGTAATGACCACAACAAAGAAGAGAGGGAGTGTGGTGATGTAATGACCACAACAAAGAAGAGAGGGAGTGTGGTGATGTAATGACCACAACAAAGAAGAGAGGGAGTGTGGTGATGTAATGACCACAACAAAGAAGAGAGGGAGTGTGGTGATGTAATGTCCACAACAAAGAAGAGAGGGAGTGTGGTGATGTAATGACCACAACAAAGAAGAGAGGGAGTGTGGTGATGTAATGACCACAACAAAGAAGAGAGGGAGTGTGGTGATGTAATGACCACAACAAGAAGAGAGGGAGTGTGGTGATGTAATGACCACAACAAAGAAGAGAGGGAGTGTGGTGATGTAATGTCCACAACAAAGAAGAGAGGGAGTGTGGTGATGTAATGACCACAACAAAGAAGAGAGGGAGTGTGGTGATGTAATGTCCACAACAAAGAAGAGAGGGAGTGTGGTGATGTAATGACCACAACAAAGAAGAGAGGGAGTGAGGTGATGTAATGACCATAAAAAAAAAGAGAGGGAGTGTGGTGATGTACTGACCACAACAAAGAAGAGAGGGAGTGTGGTGATGTAATGACCACAACAAAGAAGAGAGGGAGTGTGGTGATGTAATGACCACAACAAAGAAGAGAGGGAGTGTGGTGATGTAATGACCACAACAAAGAAGAGAGGGAGTGTGGTGATGTAATGACCACAACAAAGAAGAGAGGGAGTGTGGTGATGTAATGACCACAACAAAGAAGAGAGGGAGTGTGGTGATGTAATGACCACAACAAAGAAGAGAGGGAGTGTGGTGATGTAATGACCACAACAAAGAAGAGAGGGAGTGTGGTGATGTAATGTCCACAACAAAGACGAGAGGGAGTGTGGTGATGTAATGTCCACAACAAAGAAGAGAGGGAGTGTGGTGATGTAATGACCACAACAAAGAAGAGAGGGAGTGTGGTGATGTAATGTCCACAACAAAGAAGAGAGGGAGTGTGGTGATGTAATGTCCACAACAAAGAAGAGAGAGAGTGTGGTGATGTAATGTCCACAACTAAAGAATCATTGTGGAATCTGAAGAAAAACTTGAAAAAAACCCTCTGCATCTCTGCCCAGCCTGGAGCGGCCAACAGAGTGTTTATCATCCCCAGTGGCTCTGCAGGTGTAGAGAGGATATTCTCTGCTGATTTCAAAGGCACTGTAGACTGAGCCTGATAGAAAGATGGCGCTGACAGAGGGCTGCCTCGCTTCTAGTCCTTCACACAGGGGCGGAAATCCCGGGGGGGACGGGGGGGACACAACCCCCCCATCCTGGGAAAAATATGATTTGTCCCCCCCCAATATATCACTGAAACATAACTATGTAATTTAAATAATATTAATAATACGCAATGAAAGCAATTGTGCTGATTATAGACACTTAATAGCGCGTTTTTAAGTTTCAAAAGATTGCGACCCCCCCACCCTTTGCCTCACAATGGTTTGATCCACTGCCAGTTCCTTAGCTTGCTAGGTAACGTAGAGGTCGTATCTACTGTCTGAAAGGCACTCAATGCACGTAACTGACGTGAGGTTAATCCAGTCAATCGCGCACACACACTAGCTGAATATGCAGAGCTAGCGCACAAATATTAACTATTAAGCTAGCTAGTACCTATTCCATTTATGTGGCGTCGTCAAAGATGGAATCTTTGCTATCGTCAATTTATTCCAAGATCAGCATGCATGTAAGTTAGTGCTTCAAAGTCCCTGTGATAAGGTTAGCGATAAACTGAACAGAACTACACTCTCTTCTACCATTGTTTTAAATATATTTAATGGTCTCGTTGCAAAAACTAAATTGTCGCAAGGGAACTTTTATTTATGTATTTTATTTCACCTTTATTTAACCCGGGTAGGAAAGATTATAGCAAACACCACTGAATTGGTGCTCGCTAGCTTTGCAAATTCAGCTATTGTTAGAAGCCAGCCAATATGAAACAAACGATTAAAATTACAAAAGGTTGCAGCATATGTTTTGTAAATGGTGAACTCATACAGCTGTCAACTCTTGTCACTGCAATCCGTTTCACATTTGCTAGCTACCTTTTAGATCGAAGGCATATAGAATGATAGAAGATAAGATGATAAAAGCCCATCTCCTACTGTAAATAACCTACATACTGTGTGTGTGTAGCCAACCAGGTAGACAAATGGCAGAAAAAAGACGGACATCAGAGTATTTTTCAGTACACCAAAACGCAAAGTAAGAACCCTAGTAGCCTAATATCTCAAAGACTAGTTGATCAAATGTTCATAAGAAAGAAATGAAATTCTAATGGAAATGTTTCACAATGATGTCATTAGGCAGAGCAGGCAACAGATGGCACGCAGACAGCAGAGTTGGGGACAGATATGCAGGGACAGACTGGCAGAGACAGGGAGTCTCAGGTAAGTTTGTTGAGTCTTTGTTTGGCAACATTATGAAAGGTTCTCCATTTTTTTGACTTGTAAAATAGGAACATAATTGGAAAACGCCATGGATACCCCCACTCTCAACTTAAACTGGTGACTGAACTATTATTATGAACTATTATTATTTCAAGGCTATAGCCTTGAAATAATTAAATAATATAGCCTAAATAATTCATTTCCGTTCCTTCTTAGGCTCCCTGTCTGGCTCCTGACCTGTTTAGAGTGTTTAGATGCTGTTTAATATGACATGTAGCCTATTTAAAATTATGAGCGCTTCTCACATCCCCCTTTTAATGTTTATTAAAATACTTTTCATTCAAATCATTTGGTTTGGTAGGTCCAAGTAGTCACCGCTCCAACAGCTATGAGCAGGATTTCCGACCGCTCCGCTCACATACTCTGAGCAGGACCAATTACCAACCAATAGGGGGTAGTAGTGAGACACTGAACACATTTACCAACAATTACTATGGATGAGGTTCTTTTTTTAAATGTTATTTATTTAATTTAACTAGGCAAGTCAGTTAAGAACAAATTCTTATTTACAATGACGGCCTACCCCGGCCAAATCCTAACAACGCTGGACCAATTGTGCACCTTCCTATGGGACTCCCAATCATGGCCCGTTGTAATACAGCCTGGAATCGAACCAGGGTCGGTAGTAACGCCTCTAGCACTGAGATGCAGTGCCTTAAGACTGCTGCGCCACTCAGGAGCGCAGCGGTCTAGGACTCTATTATTGACATGTAGTGTATTGAAGGTCTAGGACACTATTATTGACATGTAGTGTATTGAAGGTCTAGGACACTATTATTGACATGTAGTGTATTGAAGGTCTAGGACACTATTATTGACATGTAGTGTATTGAATATCAACAGGGCTATTCAATACCAGGCCTCAATGTCTGTAGAGCTGCTGAGGTTCATTTCTCCACAGTAGTTCAATGATTGATTCATGTTGTTGATTGGCCAGAGAGTCCACTTGCCTGGAGACCCAGGTCTGAATCAGTTAAACCAAACCAATGAAAACCAATAGTGGTGAGGCCATTGAGGCCCAGATGTCTGAACAAGCTATATCTAGGCTGGTTTACACAGAACAGAGGAAGGCAGGGGCAGTATATGCTTGTGACAGTCAGGAGTTTTTTTTCTACAAACACAGGGTCTGCTAGGGGAAGCAGTGGTCAGACAGAAAAGCCCATTGGCTGTTCCTCACCAATGACATGCACTTCAGATCTAACCACAGGAAGGATCCCTCTAAAATAGACGGATTTTCTCCATATCTTAATTTAGTCCGAACAACTCAGATATGAGGAAGCAATTCAATGTTAGTGGTATGTAGTGAGGGTAGTAGTGTATATACAGTGTTAGTGGTATGTAGTGAGACTAGTAGTGTATATACAGTGTTAGTGGTATGTAGTGAGGGTAGTAGTGTATATACAGTGTTAGTGGTATGTAGTGAGGGTAGTAGTGTATATACAGTGTTAGTGGTATGTAGTGAGGGTAGTAGTGTATATACAGTGTAGTGGTATGTAGTGAGGGTAGTAGTGTATATACAGTGTTAGTGGTATGTAGTGAGACTAGTAGTGTATATACAGTGTTAGTGGTATGTAGTGAGGGTAGTAGTGTATATACAGTGTTAGTGGTATGTAGTGAGGGTAGTAGTGTATATACAGTGTTAGTGGTATGTAGTGAGGGTAGTAGTGTATATACAGTGTTAGTGATATGTAGTGAGGGTAGTAGTGTATATACAGTGTTAGTGATATGTAGTGAGGGTAGTAGTGTATATACAGTGTTAGTGGTATGTAGTGAGGGTAGTAGTGTATATACAGTGTTAGTGGTATGTAGTGAGGGTAGTAGTGTATATACAGTGTTAGTGGTATGTAGTGAGACTAGTAGTGTATATACAGTGTTAGTGGTATGTAGTGAGGGTAGTAGTGTATATACAGTGTTAGTGGTATGTAGTGAGGGTAGTAGTGTATATACAGTGTTAGTGGTATGTAGTGAGGGTAGTAGTGTATATACAGTGTTAGTGGAATGTAGTGAGACTAGTAGTGTATATACAGTGTTAGTGGTATGTAGTGAGGGTAGTAGTGTATATACAGTGTTAGTGGTATGTAGTGAGACTAGTAGTGTATATACAGTGTTAGTGGTATGTAGTGAGGGTAGTAGTGTATATACAGTGTTAGTGGTATGTAGTGAGGGTAGTAGTGTATATACAGTGTTAGTGGTATGTAGTGAGGGGTAGTAGTGTATATACAGTGTTAGTGGTATGTAGTGAGGGTAGTAGTGTATATACAGTGTTAGTGGTATGTAGTGAGGGTAGTAGTGTATATACAGTGTTAGTGGTATGTAGTGAGGGTAGTAGTGTATATACAGTGTTAGTGGTATGTAGTGAGGGTAGTAGTGTATATACAGTGTTAGTGGTATGTAGTGAGGGTAGTAGTGTATATACAGTGTTAGTGGTATGTAGTGAGGGTAGTAGTGTATATATATTTTTTTATTTCACCTTTATTTCACCAGGTAGGCTAGTTGAGAACAAGTTCTCATTTACAACTGCGACCTGGCCAAGATAAAGCAAAGCAGTTTGACACAAACAACAACACAGAGTTACACATGGAATAAACAAACATACAGTCAATAATACAGTAGAAAAAATTTAAATCTATATACAGTGACTGCAAATGAGGTAAGATAAGGGAGGTAAGGCAATAAATAGGTCATGGTGGCGAAGTAATTACAATATAGCAATTAGACACTGGAATGGTAGATGTGAGGAAGATGAATGTGCAAGTAGAGATACTGGGGGGGAAAGGAGCAAGATAAATAAATAAATACAGTATGGGGATGAGGTAGTTGGATGAGCTGTTTACAGATGGGCTATGTACAGGTACAGTGATCTGTGAGTTGCTCTGACAGCTGGTGCTTAAAGCTAGTGAGGGAGGTAAGAGTCTCCAGCTTCAGTGATTTTTGCAGTTTGTTCCAGTCATTGGCAGCAGAGAACTGGAAAGAAAGGCAGCCAAAGTAGGAATTGGCTTTGGGGGTGACCAGTGAGATATGCCTGCTGGAGCGCGTGCTACGGGTGGGTGCTGCTATGGTGACCAGTGAGCTGAGATAAGGCGGGGCTTTACCTAGCAGAGACTTGTAGATGACCTGGAGCCAGTGGGTTTGGCGACGAGTATGAAGCGAGGGCCAGCCAACAAGAGCGTACAGGTCGTAGTGGTGGGTAATATATGGGGCTTTGGTGACAAAACGGATGGCACTGTGATAGACTGCATACAACTTGTTGAGTAGAGTGGTGGAGGCTATTTTATAGATGACATCGCCGAAGTCGAAGATTGATAGGATGGTCAGTTTTACGAGGGTATTAGGGGGTAGTAGTATATATACAGTGTTAGTGGTATGTAGTGAGAGTAGTAGTATATATACGGTGTTAGTGGTATGTAGTAGTGTATATACAGTGTTAGTGGTATGCAGTGAGGGTAGTAGTGTATATAATACAGTGTTAGTGGTATGTAGTGAGGGTAGTAGTGTATATACAGTGTTAGTGGTATGAAGTGAGGGTACTAGTGTATATTCAGTGTTAGTGGTATATAGTGAGGGTAGTAGTGTATATACAGTGTTATTGGTATGTAGTGAGGGTATTAGTATATATACAGTGTTAGTGGTATGAAGTGAGGGTACTAGTGTATATTCAGTGTTAGTGGTATGTAGTGAGGGTAGTAGTATATATACAGTGTTAGTGGTATGTAGTGAGGGTAGAGGTGTACATACAGTGTTAGTGGTATGTAGTGAGGGTAGTAGTGTATATACAGTGTTATTGGTATGTAGTGTATATACAGCGTTAGTGGTATGTAGTGAGGGTAGTAGTGTATATACAGTGTTAGTGGTATGTAGTGAGGGTAGTAGTGTATATACAGTGTTAGTGGTATGTAGTGAGGGTAGTAGTGTATATACAGTGTTAGTGGTATGTAGTGAGGGTAGTAGTGTATATACAGTGTTAGTGGTATGTAGTGAGGGTAGTAGTGTATATACAGTGTTAGTGGTATGTAGTGAGGGTAGTAGTGTATATACAGTGTTAGTGGTATGTAGTGAGAGTAGTATATATACAGTGTTAGTGGTATGTAGTGAGGGTAGTAGTGTATATACAGTGTTAGTGGTATGTAGTGAGGGTAGTAGTGTATATACAGTGTTAGTGGTATGTAGTGAGGGTAGTAGTGTATATACAGTGTTAGTGGAATGTAGTGAGGGTAGTAGTATATATACAGTGTTAGTGGTATGTAGTGAGGGTAGAGGTGTACATACAGTGTTAGTGGTATATAGTGAGGGTAGTAGTGTATATACAGTGTTAGTGGTATGTAGTGGTGTATATTCAGTGTTAGTGGTATGTAGTGAGGGTATTAGTATATATACAGTGTTAGTTGTATGTAGTGAGGGTAGTAGTGTATATACAGTGTTAGTGGTATGTAGTGAGGGTAGTAGTGTATATACAGTGTTAGTGGTATGTAGTAGTGTATATACAGTGTTAGTGGTATGTAGTGAGGGTAGTAGTGTATATACAGTGTTAGTGGTATGTAGTAGTGTATATACAGTGTTAGTGGTATGTAGTGAGGGTAGTAGTGTATATACAGTGTTAGTGGTATGTAGTGAGGGTAGTAGTGTATATACAGTGTTAGTGGTATGTAGTGAGGGTTGTAGTGTATATACAGTGTTATTGGTATGTAGTGAGGGTAGTAGTGTATATACAGTGTTAGTGGTATGTAGTGAGGGTAGTAGTGTATATACAGTGTTAGTGGTATGTAGTGAGGGTAGTAGTGTATATACAGTGTTAGTGGTATGTAGTGAGGGTAGTAGTGTATATACAGTGTTAGTGGTATGTAGTAGTGTATATACAGTGTTAGTGGTATGTGTATATACAGTGTTAGTGGTATGTAGTGAGGGTAGTAGTAGTGTATATACAGTGTTAGTGGTATGTAGTAGTAGTGTATATACAGTGTTAGTGGTATGTAGTGTATATACAGTGTTAGTGGTATGTAGTGAGGGTAGTAGTGTATATACAGTGTTAGTGGTATGTAGTGAGGGTAGTAGTGTATATACAGTGTTAGTGGTATGTAGTGAGGGTAGTAGTGTATATACAGTGTTAGTGGTATGTAGTGAGGGTAGTAGTATATATACAGTGTTATTGGTATGTAGTGAGGGTAGTAGTGTATATACAGTGTTAGTGGTATGTAGTGAGGGTAGTAGTGTATATACAGTGTTAGTGGTATGTAGTGAGGGTAGTAGTGTATATACAGTGTTAGTGGAATGTAGTGAGGGTAGTAGTATATATACAGTGTTAGTGGTATGTAGTGAGGGTAGTAGTGTATATACAGTGTTAGTGGTATATAGTGAGGGTAGTAGTGTATATACAGTGTTAGTGGTATGTAGTAGTGTATATTCAGTGTTAGTGGTATGTAGTGAGGGTATTAGTATATATACAGTGTTAGTTGTATGTAGTGAGGGTAGTAGTGTATATACAGTGTTAGTGGTATGTAGTGAGGGTAGTAGTGTATATACAGTGTTAGTGGTATGTAGTAGTGTATATACAGTGTTAGTGGTATGTAGTGAGGGTAGTAGTGTATATACAGTGTTAGTGGTATGTAGTAGTGTATATACAGTGTTAGTGGTATGTAGTGAGGGTAGTAGTAGTGTATATACAGTGTTAGTGGTATGTAGTGTATATACAGTGTTAGTGGTATGTAGTGAGGGTAGTAGTGTATATACAGTGTTATTGGTATGTAGTGAGGGTAGTAGTGTATATACAGTGTTAGTGGTATGTAGTGAGGGTAGTAGTGTATATACAGTGTTAGTGGTATGTAGTGAGGGTAGTAGTGTATATAATACAGTGTTAGTGGTATGTAGTGAGGGTAGTAGTGTATATACAGTGTTAGTGGTATGTAGTAGTGTATATACAGTGTTAGTGGTATGTGTATATACAGTGTTAGTGGTATGTAGTGAGGGTAGTAGTAGTGTATATACAGTGTTAGTGGTATGTAGTGTATATACAGTGTTAGTGGTATGTAGTGAGGGTAGTAGTAGTGTATATACAGTGTTAGTGGTATGTAGTGTATATACAGTGTTAGTGGTATGTAGTGAGGGTAGTAGTAGTGTATATACAGTGTTAGTGGTATGTAGTGTATATACAGTGTTAGTGGTATGTAGTGAGGGTAGTAGTGTATATACAGTGTTAGTGGTATGTAGTGAGGGTAGTAGTGTATATACAGTGTTAGTGGTATGTAGTAGTGTATATACAGTGTTAGTGGTATGTTTATATACAGTGTTAGTGGTATGTAGTGAGGGTAGTAGTAGTGTATATACAGTGTTAGTGGTATGTAGTGTATATACAGTGTTAGTGGTATGTAGTGAGGGTAGTAGTAGTGTATATACAGTGTTAGTGGTATGTAGTGTATATACAGTGTTAGTGGTATGTAGTGAGGGTAGTAGTGTATATACAGTAGCCTGGTGTTATGCTAGTGTATCATGGTGTGTTGTATGTCTCTCTCACTTCCCCCCTCTACTTCCCCTAGCTCACACCATCTTGAACGCAGTGCTAAACCCAACACTTACTGTCAGTGAGACTATTAATATTACTCCGATGCTTTGTCAGTCGCACAACACACAGACTGACATTTTAGTCATTTAGCAGACGCTCTTATCCAGAGCAATTTACAGGAGCAATTCGGGTTAAGTGCCTTGCTCTAGGGCACATTTTTCACCTAGTCGGCTCACAGATTTGAACCAGCGACCTTTGGGTTACTGGCCCAACTCTCTTAACTGCTAGGCTACCTGCACGCACGCACGCCCGCACGCCCGCACGCACGCACGCCTGCACGCACGCACGCCCGCACGCACACAGAGAAATACTGTCAATGTAATCTATCAATAGGTGCTGTAGTAATACTAACATGGGCACCTACAGTGAGGGAAAAAACGTATTTGATCCCCTGCTGATTTTGTACGGTTGCCCACTGACAAAGAAATGATCAGTCTATAATTTTAATGGTAGGTTTATTTGAACAGTGAGAGACAGAATAACAATAATAATTTCCCTCATTAAAATGCAAATCAATTTCTAACATTTTTGACATGCGTTTTTCTGGATATTTTTGTTGTTATTCTGTCTCTCACTGTTCAAATAAATCTACCATTAAAATTATAGACTGATCATTTCTTTGTCAGTGGGAAAACGTACAAAATCCGCAGGGGATCAAATACATTTTTTCCCTCACTGTATCACGTGACAGTGACAAAACTGCAGTAGCTGAAGTTTTCTGGTGGTGGTTTAGATACATGGTATCTTTACTCTGATACATAAGGAACGGCTCAGTAGGCCCATAATATTGTACTATCGCAGCACTGGCAACTCTGTGATTACATCAAACCGTCATTAACTGCCCCACTGTAAGACACATAACTACTGATACATGTCAGCCTTTATAGTCTCTCCTCTTGCTGCCGTTGGAACAAGACAAGCTATTCTCAGAAGCCTTATCACCACCTAACGAATAGCTGTATGTATGTGCCATAGAAATGGATGTCTAGATAGGACAGTCTCACAAACTGTACTGTAAACTGCTGTATACGGTTGCATAGTGCACAGCATGATATGCCTTTTCATTACATGTTCTATGCATTCTGTTTCTATGGTGTGTTCTCCCAGGGGTATTTTGGGTGAAACTGACCTCAACTGAACCTTCACTTCCTGCTTAAGGAGATCACGCTGGCGCCAAGGGGGGTCTGGGAAATGAAGTCTACTGATGAAACTTTTAAACTTCCCATTCATATTTCACTATTGCTATGAAATCATTCAATGAAAAAAGTGTAGAGTCATTGGACTACAACTGTCAGTGAAACTCTGGCAGGTCAGTAGTGTTGTGTGATAATCCTGTCAGTAAACAAACTGCACACTGAAACCCTAACATTATGACTGGTGTATTCACAATGAATACTGACAATCAACTGTGTTGTCTGTGTGCAATTCAAAGTATAGATGAGACACTGTAGTTCCCCCCTCAAGTCAACTATTCACCTGAGTAACCTCCTTCTCTATCCAGCGGTGATGTTGTGCTACATGGTCACCACAATATGATGTGTCATCCCGTCACCATGGTCTGACACCATGGTCTGGTCACAGGAATGTACAGGGGGGTTGGTTTTAAAAAGCCCAATTCATCACTGTCCATGTCGATGTGAGAAGTGACAAGGTGCTTCATCGCATGAATCATTCCCATCAAATGAATACACACACACACACATACCGTAAATTATTCTCTGTGATGTTATCTGTACCTGACTATTCATGACATTCAGTAATACTACTGACGTTTGTTGATAGGCTTTTCTGTTACTGATCAATCATTTCCTGTGAATGTATTTTTGAGAAACAATTTCTCTATCATCTCTTAATTTGAAATTAAAACGTGATAATCTATATGTAGGCTAAAGACCACTTCTAATGCTGTTATGTAGGACACATAACTAAAGTGTAGCTTTAGGTTCTCTGTTTAAACAGTTGTAATGACAAGGGATAGGAGAACACACACACACACACACACACACACACACTGCATCCCTGTCCACCCTGGAGAGACACGTCTGACCTTTCTCTCTGCCTGCGACAGACATCCACACCTCCATCCTCTCCTCTCCTCCCTCCCTCCATCCATCCATCTCCCTCTCTTTGATGTGCTCTAATTAGCCATGCTCGTTAGACCCAGTGGTGCTAATCAATTGGCTCAGCCCAGATACACACACACACACAGACAGACACACACACACACACACAAAAACACACACACGGCAAGCTTAATTGGGCCGTGCTAATGAAGGCAGGGAGAGGCACAGACTCACCTTCTACCCACATATTGCAGAAGTCCATGGTTGCTAGAGCTGCTGTCTTGGTCATATCTGTCTGAGTGTCTGAGTCCCCTTCTTTCTTTCTCTATCTATCTATCTATCTATCTCTCTCTCTCTCTCTCTCTCTGTCTGTCTCTCTCTCTGTCTCTCTCTCACAGGAACCCAACGGAGGAGTGATAAAAATCATTCTCCTCCCTCTTGTTGTCCACGCCCCCACACATGCCCCACCCCCTCCCCACATCCTGAGAGAGAGAGAGAAAGAGAAGAGGAAGTAAACAAAAGAAGAGTAGGAAGTGGGGCCAGAAAGAGAAAGGGGGACACGCGAGGTTAAAGAGTGGGAGAGGATGAGATCTAAGAAATAGAGGAGGAGAAAGAAGAGGGGGAAGACAGTCAGTGGAAAGTGACAGTGTGTCTGGAAACTGTCACTCACAGCTCAGAGAAAACACCCCTATGGCTGACACTACTGCAGTCACACCGCAAAAAAAGGATATTCTACCTAGATTTTTTAGTATTGTATTGAGATAATTAATTGAAAATGTTTTGAGTTGATCTCGCTCACCCAGAAAATGCATTTACTTGTTTCAAGCTGATTTTGCTTACCCAGGAAATGCATCAAGATAATTTGTTTTGTTTCTGCCACACTAAGATAATTTACCTTGGTAAAACGTCTAGTCAACACATTCTAAGAGATATCTAGCTGAGATCTAAATGTTTCCTGTACACTACTTTTATTTGTATTTTATTTAACTTGGCAAGTCAGTTAGGAACAAATTCTTATTTACAATGACGGCCTACCCCGGCCAAACCCGGACGACGCTGTGCCAATTGTGCGCTGCCCTATGGGACTCCCAATCACAGCTGGTTGCGATACAGCCTGGAATCAAACCAGGGTCTGTAGTGACACCTCTAGCACTGAGATGCAGTGCCTTAAACTGCTGCGCCACTCTGGAGCCCAAACTGCCTGGCCAGTTAGAGACTTAACCCATCATATGCCATACAATAAGATATTACAAGGGCTCATACATGCTTATAACAAGTGATATAGCATTATACCTGCTGTCGACTTTAAGTCAAGTGTTACCAAACATTTAATCCACATGCTCAGCAGTTTTCATTATATTGGCCCTTTTGTTGGTTCTACCTACTCAGACTGTGTTTCTGTTATAGATCTGGCTGCCACATGAGGCGGGAGATGTGAGCCATCACAACATCCCCATAAACCACTACCCCTCTCACCCCCACTCCTCCAACGGAGGAAAAATTGAGCACTACCGCTGACCAACCAGCTTAAATTCACTACTACAGTGGAAATATGGGTTCTCTGAAGTAGCATGAGTCAGCCACATGAGGGCAGTATTGGCAATAAATTCCACTGTAGCATCCGCTGTAGCATCCATCCAAGGCCAAGGAGAGGGAACTGTGACCCCCCCTCTTGCTCTCCCTTTCTTTCATTCCCCCTCTCTATCTATCTCCCTTTCTTTCATTCCCCCCTCTCTCTATCTCCCTTTCTTTCATTCCCCCTCTCTCTATCTCCCTTTCTTTCATTCCCTCTCTCTCTATCTCCCTTTCTTTCATTCCCTCTCTCTCTATCTCCCTTTCTTTCATTCCCCCTCTCTCTATCTCCCTTTCTTTTGTTCCCTCTCTCTCTATTTCCCTTTCTTTTATTCCCCCTCTCTCTCTATCTCCCTTTCTTTCATTCCCCCTCTCTCTATCTCCCTTTCTTTCATTCCCCCTCTCTCTCTATCTCCCTTTCTTTCATTCCCCCTCTCTCTATCTCCCTTTCTTTCGTTCCCCTTTCTCTATCTCCCTTTCTTTCATTCCCCCTCTCTCTCTATCTCCCTTTCTTTCATTCCCCCTCTCTCTCTATCTCCCTTTCTTTCGTTCCCTCTCTCTCTATCTCCCTTTCTTTTATTCCCCCCTCTCTCTATCTCCCTTTCTTTCATTCCCCTCTCTCTATCTCCCTTTCTTTTGTTCCCTCTCTCTCTATTTCCCTTTCTTTTATTCCCCCTCTCTCTCTATCTCCCTTTCTTTCATTCCCCCTCTCTCTATCTCCCTTTCTTTCATTCCCCCTCTCTCTATCTCCCTTTCTTTCATTCCCCCTCTCTCTATCTCCCTTTCTTTCATTCCCCCTCTCTCTCTATCTCCCTTTCTTTCATTCCCCCTCTCTCTATCTCCCTTTCTTTCGTTCCCCCTTTCTCTATCTCCCTTTCTTTCATTCCCCCTCTCTCTCTATCTCCCTTTCTTTCATTCCCCCTCTCTCTCTATCTCCCTTTCTTTCGTTCCCTCTCTCTCTATCTCCCTTTCTTTTATTCCCCCCTCTCTCTATCTCCCTTTCTTTCATTCCCCCTCTCTCTCTATCTCCCTTTCTTTCGTTCCCTCTCTCTCTATCTCCCTTTCTTTCGTTCCCTCTCTCTCTATCTCCCTTTCTTTTATTCCCCCCCTCTCTCTATCTCCCTTTCTTTCATTCCCCCTCTCTCTCTATCTCCCTTTCTTTCGTTCCCTCTCTCTCTATTTCCCTTTCTTTTATTCCCCCCCTCTCTCTATCTCCCTTTCTTTCATTCCCCCTCTCTCTATCTCCCTTTCTTTCGTTCCCTCTCTCTCTATTTCCCTTTCTTTTATTCCCCCTCTCTCTCTATCTCCCTTTCTTTCATTCCCCCTCTCTCTATCTCCCTTTCTTTCCTTCCCCCTCTCTCTCTATCTCCCTTTCTTTCATTCCCCCTCTCTCTATCTCCCTTTCTTTCATTCCCCCTCTCTCTCTATCTCCCTTTCTTTCATTCCCCCTCTCTCTCTATCTCCCTTTCTTTCGTTCCCTCTCTCTCTATTTCCCTTTCTTTTATTCCCCCCCTCTCTCTATCTCCCTTTCTTTCATTCCCCCTCTCTCTCTATCTCCCTTTCTTTCGTTCCCTCTCTCTCTATCTCCCTTTCTTTTATTCCCCCCTCTCTCTATCTCCCTTTCTTTCATTCCCCCTCTCTCTCTATCTCCCTTTCTTTCATTCCCCCTCTCTCTCTATCTCCCTTTCTTTCATTCCCCCTCTCTCTATCTCCCTTTCTTTCATTCCCCCTCTCTCTCTATCTCCCTTTCTTTCATTCCCCCTCTCTCTCTATCTCCCTTTCTTTCATTCCCTCTCTCTCTATCTCCCTTTCTTTTATTCCCCCTCTCTCTCTATCTCCCTTTCTTTCATTCCCCCTCTCTCTCTATCTCCCTTTCTTTCATTCCCCCTCTCTCTCTATCTCCCTTTCTTTCGTTCCCTCTCTCTCTATCTCCCTTTCTTTTATTCCCCCCCTCTCTCTATCTCCCTTTCTTTCATTCCCCCTCTCTCTCTATCTCCCTTTCTTTCATTCCCCCTCTCTCTCTATCTCCCTTTCTTTCGTTCCCTCTCTCTCTATTTCCCTTTCTTTTATTCCCCCCCTCTCTCTATCTCCCTTTCTTTCATTCCCCCTCTCTCTCTATCTCCCTTTCTTTCGTTCCCTCTCTCTCTATCTCCCTTTCTTTTATTCCCCCCCTCTCTCTATCTCCCTTTCTTTCATTCCCCCTCTCTCTCTATCTCCCTTTCTTTCATTCCCCCTCTCTCTCTATCTCCCTTTCTTTCATTCCCCCTCTCTCTATCTCCCTTTCTTTCATTCCCCCTCTCTCTCTATCTCCCTTTCTTTCATTCCCCCTCTCTCTCTATCTCCCTTTCTTTCGTTCCCTCTCTCTCTATCTCCCTTTCTTTTATTCCCCCTCTCTCTCTATCTCCCTTTCTTTCATTCCCCCTCTCTCTCTATCTCCCTTTCTTTCATTCCCCCTCTCTCTCTATCTCCCTTTCTTTCGTTCCCTCTCTCTCTATCTCCCTTTCTTTTATTCCCCCCCCTCTCTCTATCTCCCTTTCTTTCATTCCCCCTCTCTCTCTATCTCCCTTTCTTTCATTCCCCCTCTCTCTCTATCTCCCTTTCTTTCATTCCCCCTCGATCTCCCTTTATTTCATTCTTTCTCTCTCTCATTCTTCACTAATTCAAAAACTATCGATGGAGAGCTCTCAAGTGTGTGTGTGTGTGTGTGTGTGTGTGTGTGTGTGTGTGTATGTGTGTTAGAAGGTGGTGACCCCAACAGTTATGGATGTCCAGAGACAGTGACAGACTGCGTGTGGGGAAGGGGTGTGTCTATGGGTCAGAGGTCATCTGGGCAGCCTGGATCTGGCCGTGGCCCTACTACCACCATCCCCCTCTCCCCTGTGTGTGTG
>NW_021822882.1:0-2500 GCF_901001165.1 Salmo trutta | reverse complement strand
TTTCTCTAAAGCCCATAGAGATGCTTTATTCATTTTCATGCAGTAGCCCTTCTGCAATTCAACTCCAGAGTAGGATTATAAACCAACAGATTCTAAATCCCTATTTTCTTTCCTCTGTAAGGAATGAACCAACCAACCAGTCAAACAGAGGAACAGCTCCAGTCTGTTTATCCATTAAGGACATGCGTGATGCTTCACATGTCACTGAGGAGCGGAACAGATTGGCCTTTAGGCCCACCGGGTTCAAGTCCATGACCAGAGGGCTGGAGGGTGAGGGGGAGAGTCCTGCTGTCTCCCCCCAGAGCGATGCTCCTCACCCCTCCTGTCCTGCTGGCTCTCTAAGCCCTACATAGACTGACTGATCACACACATATCTAGACCTGAGTCTTCAGACTTAATGGACCTGTTTCAAGCGATACAGTAGAATCACTGTCAATCAACTTAGCTAGCTACCGCTTTCTATTCACTATTCTCACAATACAACTGTCTTTACTTTTACAATGTGAAGGAGTCTGCAGGGTTTTCATCCAGTTCAAATTCATCATCACACCTGCTGCTTGGTTAACATGACCAACACACACTATCACCTGAGAAATCTCTGAGTGGAAAATCTGAAAAGATACATGTGCTATTTGAGTGAACAGTAAGCCTAGATTTCCTCCAGGTTTTATATTAAGTCCGAGCTGTGTGGTGGATGTATGTCTTTAGATTGGGTTCAGTGATAAGAGAATCCACACAGATATACACACACACACACACACACACACACACACACACACACACACACACACACACACACACACACACACACACACACACACACACACACACACACACACACACGCTAGGGGAGTAGATGTCTGCTACTGACATGAATACATTCACACATGTAGATCTAGACCTAACACAGCCCTGCTCTGGTGTCTGTCTAGACCTAACACAGACCTGCTCTGGTGTCTGTCTAGACCTAATACAGCCCTGCTCTGGTGTCTGTCTAGACCTAATACAGCCCTGCTCTGGTGTCTGTCTAGACCTAATACAGCCCTGCTCTGGTGTCTGTCTAGACCTAACACAGCCCTGCTCTGGTGTCTGTCTAGACCTAATACAGCCCTGCTCTGGTGTCTGTCTAGACCTAACACAGCCCTGCTCTGGTGTCTGTCTAGACCTAATACAGCCCTGCTCTGGTGTCTGTCTAGACCTAACACAGCCCTGCTCTGGTGTCTGTCTAGACCTAATACAGCCCTGCTCTGGTGTCTGTCTAGACCTAATACAGCCCTGCTCTGGTGTCTGTCTAGACCTAATACAGCCCTGCTCTGGTGTCTGTCTAGACCTAATACAGCCCTGCTCTGGTGTCTGTCTAGACCTAATACAGCCCTGCTCTGGTGTCTGTCTAGACCTAATACAGCCCTGCTCTGGTGTCTGTCTAGACCTAATACAGCCCTGCTCTGGTGTCTGTCCAGACCTATTACAGCCCTGCTCTGGTGTCTGTCTAGACCTAATACAGCCCTGCTCAGCCCTGCTCTGGTGTCTGTCTAGACCTAATACAGCCCTGCTCAGCCCTGCTCTGGTGTCTGTCTAGACCTAATACAGCCCTGCTCAGCCCTGCTCTGGTGTCTGTCTAGACCTAATACAGCCCTGCTCAGCCCTGCTCTGGTGTCTGTCTAGACCTAATACAGCCCTGCTCAGCCCTGCTCTGGTGTCTGTCTAGACCTAATACAGCCCTGCTCAGCCCTGCTCTGGTGTCTGTCTAGACCTAATACAGCCCTGCTCAGCCCTGCTCTGGTGTACACTAAAAAGACTTGTATGTGTGTGTGTGTGTGTGGGGGGGTGGATGATCATGGACCTACATTCATACTCTACTGTGTCCAGCTCACTAATAATCACCCAAATGGAAGCTGGACAGTCAGGGAGCGTTGAACATTCCAACAACTATGGATACAGGAAAACATTTTGCACATTTTGACAGCGAGGAAATATAACACATTTTCAGTGCGGCGCTCCAGACCTCGTTGAAGAAGGAATGCGGCCCCGGGGAAAAATGAGTTAGACATGGTGCTCTAAGGTATGGCCTGAGAGCATGAAGCTACTGAATAAGATCTCTGCTAGGTGACTGTCATCAGCAATAGGCCTGGGTAGAACATTGCAGATTGGGTTCTTGTTACAGTGGGGTCACTGGTCTGACTGAGACCTGCCAGAGAACCATGGTGAACAACCCCACCCACACAGGCACGGTCCAAATGGATCCACCGGAGTAAAACCACAACACCACCGTATAGTGTGTTCACATCTGTAGGGCAGGAGGGCCCGGCAGGGCAAACTCTCACAACACCACCGTATAGTGTGTTCACATCTGTATGGCAGGAGGGCCCGGCAGGGCAAACTCTCACAACACCACCGTATAGTGTGTTCACATCTGTAGGGCAGGAGGGCCCGGCAGGGCAAACTCTCACAACACCACCGTATAGTGTGTTCACATCTGTAGGGCAGGAGGGCCCGGCAG